>NC_084631.1:2851174-2918674 GCF_033978795.1 Nerophis ophidion | reverse complement strand
ACACTGTGAACACTAAAATAAATACACAATTAACCAGGGTTAATTTCTTTTAGTTTTTTCAAAGTCGGATTTATTCCTTATCAATCAATGTTTATTTATATAGCCCCAAATCACAAATGTCTCAAAGGACTGCACAAATCATTACGACTACAACATCCTCGGAAGAACCCACAAAAGGGCAAGGAAAACTCACACCCAGTGGGCAGGGAGAATTCACATCCAGTGGGACGCCAGTGACAATGCTGACTATGAGAAACCTTGGAGAGGACCTCAGATGTGGGCAACCCCCCCCTCTAGGGGACCGAAAGCAATGGATGTCGAGCGGGTCTAACATGATACTGTGAAAGTTCAATCCATAGTGGCTCCAACACAGCCGCGAGAGTTCAGTTCAAAGGGGGGGAGGGTTTTTGTAGGGGGGGAAGAAAATTGGTGTGACAGCTCCATTTGTTTTCTAGCTCCCGTGCTAGCTCTTTTAGTTTTTTCAAAGTCTGATTTATTTCTTAATAAATACGTTTTCCTACCTGCACGCTGGGGGGAAGGTTTCTGTACGGGGGAAGACATTTGGCATAACAGCTCTGTTTGTTTTCTAGCTCCCACGCTAGCTCTTTTAGTTTTTTCAAAGTCGGATTTATTCCTTAATAAATAAGTTTTCCTACCTGCATGCTGGGGGGAAGGTTTTTGTAGGGGGGAAGACATTTGGCATAACAGCTCTGTTTGTTTTCTAGCTCCCACGCTAGCTCTTTTAGTTTTTTCAAAGTCGGATTTATTCCTTAATAAATACGTTTTCCTACCTGCACGCTGGGGAGAAGGTTTTTGTAGGGGGGAAGACATTTGGCATAACAGCTCTGTTTGTTTTCTAGCTCCCATGCTAGCTCTTTTAGTTTTTTCAAAGTCGGATTTATTCCTTAATAAATACGTTTTCCTACCTGCACGCTGGGGGGAAGTGTTTTTGTAGGGGGGAAGAAATTTGGCGCGACAGCTCCATTTGTTTTCTAACTCCCATGCTAGCTCTTTTACTTTTTTCAAAGTCTGATTTATTCCTTAATAATTTTTCCTACCTGCACGCTGTGTCCGAAGCCCGTCTGCATCCCTGGGAGAACGAATCCGCGTTACCATGCAACCAGGTCGTTAAATTAAGAAACAAGACAGACTGAGGGGAGAAGGCAGGCTAAATAATGACAGTAATCACAAAACAGGTGCACGTCAGGAGAAAATAATGAGTAACTATTGAAACAAACTGAGAGGTGCACAAACAGGAACCAAAGGAGTCCAAAACCAACAGAAAACACAAACGGACACAAAAATCGAAATCATAATATGATCCAGGCAGCGGATCATAACAAAAAAAAAAGTAGGGGGTGGAAAAAGTGGTAAAAACCAAACCCGATGGTATCGGCGTGCATCAGCTTTCTGACTGGACTGGGATCATTTGAATGCTAATAAGTGCGGGTCCATAAGTGCAGGGATGTAGAGTCCTCAACGCTGACATTAAAGCGGCGGCGGCGGTCGTCAGCAAACACGTTTGCGTGAGAATGTCAGGCAATTTCGGGTGGAGCGCTTTGTGAGATGAGATTGGATGTTCTGCTCCTTTTCGACAGTCACGCCGCCGGGCCGCTGTTATTTTTAAGCGTGCGCGGGGAACCTCCGACATGCATTTTTTTCCCCTTCAAAACCGAAGATAGTTTAGGTGAGAGGAGCGATATTGATTTGTCACGCCGCTGAAGGTTAGGCGTAATGTCGCCCTTTACTAAACGCAATTTGCAATGCATGAAAGTGTACGACACGCATGTACTGTCCATGGCACGTCTGCAAAAAAATAAAAAATAAATAAAATAAAAGCACGTGCCAGGCAGTGTTTTGTATTCCCGAGAAAGAATGCGGGTGAAAATCAAAATACAAACCCCCGTTTCCATATGAGTTGTGAAATTGTGTTACATGTAAATACAAACGGAATACATTTTCAACCCATATTCATGTGAATATGCGACAAAGACAACATATTTGATGTTCAAACTCATGCAAATAATAATTAAATTAGAATTTCAAGGCTGCAACATGTGCCAAAGTAGTTGGGAAAGGGCATGTTCACCACTGTGTTACATCACCTTTTCTTTTAACAACACTCACTAAACGTTTGGGAACTGAGGAAACTAATTGTTGAAGCTTTGAAAGTGGAATTCTTTCCCATTCTTGTTTTATGTAGAGCTTCAGTCCTTCAACAGTCCGGGGTCTCCGCTGTCGTATTTTACACTTCATAATGCGCCACACATTGTCCATGGGAGACAGGTCTGGACTGAAGGCGGGCCAGGAAAGTACCCGCATTATTTTTTTACAAAGCCACGCTGTTGTAACACATGCTGAATGTGGCTTGGCATTTTCTTGCTGAAATAAGCAGGGGCGTCAATAGAAAAGACGGCACTTAGATGGTTGTTCCAAAACCTGTATATACCTTTTAACATTAATGGTGCCTTCACAGATGTGTAAGTTACCCATGCCTTGGACACTAATGCACCCCCATACCATCGTAGATGCTGGCTTTTGAACTTTGCGTCGATAACAGTCTGGATGGTTCGCTTCCCCTTTGGTCCGGATGACAACATGTCGAATATTTCCAAAAACAATTTGAAATGTGGACTCGTCAAGACCACAGAACACTTTTCCACTTTGCATCAGTCCATTTTATATATGATCTCGGGCCCAGAGAAGCCGGCGGCGTTTCTGGATGTTGTTGATAAATGGCTTTCGCTTTGCATAGTAGACTTTTAACTTGCATTTATAGATGTCGCGACAAACTGTATTTAGTGACAGTGGTTTTCTGAAGTGTTCCTGAGCTCATGTGGTGATATCCTTTAGAGATTGATGTCGGTTTTTGATACGGTGCCGTCTGAAGGTCACAGTCATTTAATGTTGGTTTCCGCCCATGCCGCTTACGTGGAGTGATTTCTCCAGATTCTCTGAACCTTTTGATGATATTATGGAGCGTAGATGTTGAAATCCCTAAATTTCTTGCAATGGCACTTTGAGAAAGGTTGTTCTTAAACTGTTTGACTATTTGCTCACGCAGTTGGGGACAAAGGGGTGTACCTCGCCCCATCCTTTCTTGTGAAAGACTGAGCATTTTTTTGGGAAGCTGTTTTTATAGCCAATCATGGCACTCACCTGTTCTCAATGCACACCTGTGGGATGTTCCAAATAAGTGTTTGATGAGCATCCCTCAACTTTATCAGTATTTATCGCCACCTTTCCCCAATTTCTTTGGCATCAAATTTTATCTATCAGTTTGAACATCAAATATGTTGTCTTTGTAGCATATTCAACTGAATATGGGTTGAAAAGTATTTGCAAATCATTGTATTCTGTTTATATTTACATCTAACACAATTTCCCAACTCATATGGAAACGGGGTTTGTATTTGTGAAGGCGATTAGTTCCAATTCTGTCAGTAATAGGCACTGGGAGGCTAATCAGCGTCACTGGTGGAGACATTTGCGTGAATTAGAAGTGGGGTTTTGTTTTGTTTGCGGACCCCTCATTTGCATGTGGCTGTGGAATACGGCCTGATTATGGAAATTAACGAGCATAATCACCAGTCTGCAGTGTGCTGTGACACGGCTATTTTATTGGATTCTTTTGGAATCAGCCATTCAAGTGTGGAATGCAGATAGGAATTAGTCTTGCCCGCTTTTCTATTGGCGTCAAGCAGATCAGAATTTTCCTATTAAGACTCTGACCCAGAAATAGGACAATCAAGTACATTTGATGATGGCTGGAATTTAACCTCCGGAGAACCAGCACACGTTGCAGTGGACATTTTGGCCCGCCGGACATTCCCAAATATTTTTTCTTAGATCTCTAAAGGGGAACATTATCAGCAGACCCATGTAAGCGTCAATATATACCTTGATGGTGCAGAAAAAAGACCATGTATTTTTTTAACCGATTTCCGAACTCTAAATGGGTGAATTTTGGCGAATTAAACGCCTTTCTGTTTATCGCGCTGGAGGCGATGACGTCAGAATGTGACGTCACCGAAGTAACACACCCACCATTTTCATTTTCACATTACAAACACCGGGTCTCAGCTCTGTTATTTTCCGTTTTTTCGACTATTTTTTGGAACCTTGGAGACATCATGCCTCGTGGGTGTGTTGTCGGAGGGTGTAACAACACTAACAGGGAGGGATTCAAGTTGCACCACTGGCCCCAAGATGCCAAGAAATCTGCCGCCAGACCCCCATTGAAAGTGCCAGAGTGTCTCCACATTTTACCGGCGATGACAGACATGGCACAGAGATGTATGGATAACCTGCAGATGCATTTGCAACTATAAAGTCAATGAAATCACAAAGGTGAGTTTTGTTGATGTTGACTGCCAGCTAATCGATGCTAACATGCTACGCTAATCGACGCTAACATGCTATTTACCGGCGGTGCTAAAGCAGACATGGCACAGAGATGTATGGATAACCTGCAGATGCATTTGCAACTATAAAGTCAATGAAATCACAAAGGTGAGTTTTGTTGATGTTGACTGCCAGCTAATCGATGCTAACATGCTACGCTAATCGACGCTAACATGCTATTTACCGGCGGTGCTAAAGCAGACATGGCACAGAGATGTATGGATAACCTGCAGATGCATTTGCAACTATATTACGTTTCCTTCCACCCACATTTATTTTTTGGAACCTTGGAGACATCATGCCTCGTCGGTGTGTTGTCGGAGGGTGTAACAACACTAACAGGGAGGGATTCAAGTTGCACCACTGGCCCCAAGATGCGAATATGGCAAGAAATCTGCCGCCAGACCCCCATTGAATGTACCAGAGTGTCTCCACATTTTACCGGCGATGCTAAGACAGACATGGCACAGAGATGTATGGATAACCTGCAGATGCATTTGCAACGATAGTCAACGAAATCACAAAGGTGAGTTTTGTTGATGTTGACTGCCAGCTAATCGATGCTAACATGCTACGCTAATCGATGCTAACATGCTATTTACTGGCAGTGCTAAAGCAGACATGGCACAGAGATGTATGGATAACCTGCAGATGCATTTGCAACTATAAAGTCAATGAAATCACAAAGGTGAGTTTTGTTGATGTTGACTGCCAGCTAATCGATGCTAACATTCTACGCTAATCGATGCTAAAATGCTATTTACCGGCGGTGCTAAAGCAGACATGGCACAGAGATGTATGGATAACCTGCAGATGCATTTGCAACGATAGTCAACGAAATCACAAAGGTGAGTTTTGTTGATGTTGACTGCCAGCTAATCGATGCTAACATGCTACGCTAATCGATGCTAACATGCTATTTACCGGCGGTGCTAAGGCAGACATGGCACAGAGATGTATGGATAACCTGTAGATGTATTTGCAACTATAAAGTCAATGACATCACAAAGGTGAGTTTTGTTGATGTTGACTGCCAGCTAATCGATGCTAACATGCTATGCTAATCGATGCTAACATGCTATTTACCGGCGGTGCTAAAGCAGACATGGCACAGAGATGTATGGATAACCTGCAGATGCATTTGCAACTATATTACGTTTCCTTCCGCCCACATTTAATGCGAAACAAACACTTACCAATCGACGGATTTAAGTTGCTCCCGTGTCAAAAGATGCGAAAGTCCTGATCGTTTGGTCCGCACATTTTACCGGCGATGCTAACGCAGCTATTCGGCCATGCTATGACTATGAATAGCGTCAATAGCTAGTCGCTCAATAGCTTCAGTTTCTTCTTCAATACTTTCATACTCCGACCATCTGTTTCAATACATGCGTAATCTATTGAATCGCTTAAGTCGCTGAAATCCGAGTTTGAATCCGAGCTAATGTCGCTATATCTTGCTGTGGTATTCCCATTGTTTGTTTACATTGGCAGCACTGTGTGACGTCACAGGGAAATGGCCAGTGTCTTCGCAGAGAGCCGAAAATAAGGCACTTTAAAGCTTTATTTAGGGATATTCCGAAACCGGTAAAATTTTGAAAAAAAATCAAAAAATACAACAAGCCACTGTGAACTGATTTTGTTTGTTTTTAACCCTTTTGAAATTGTGATAATGTTCCCCTTTAAGATGGAAACTGTAGCTGCCATTGTGATGTGCAGTGATGTTTTTAAATGACCGTAAATCTAGAACTCTAAAAAGTATTTCAATGGTTGTAATCTGTGCGCTTTTGCATGATAAAAATAATATTTTGCGAAACGAGTTTGACCCGGCAGTAATTCTAGTCAGGTGCATACTATATACCCGGCGGCAATTCAAGGAAATACGTTAACTGTAATACTGGTGTACTACCCAGCCTTGCCGTACTCTATGCACTACTGCCATCTAGTGTCTTGGAATTGCAACTGCATGGAAACCCTACAATATAATACAGGGGTAGGGAAGCTATGGCTCTTTTTTAATGACTGCAGATAAATTTTTGCTGACATTGCTTAAAGCAATAACTAATAACTAATTCCGCTGGTAATCCCAGTGTTAAAAATAACGTTCAAAATATAAAACATTCTCATGCATATTAATACATCCATCCGTTATGTACCGCACCTGTTCAAGAAGTCGCATTAATGGTAAGAAGTATTTATTATTGGTTCGCTTCAGAATAACAATGTTGTTAAGAAGAATAAGAAACTTATTATGCTCTAAAAATGTTTGTCTTACTTAAAAATTGTTGTATTTTGTGTTAAAAAATATTATATGGCTCTCACGGTAATATATTTTAAAATATTTGGCTTTCGCGGCTCCCTCAGCCAAAAAGGTTCCCGACTCCTGATATAATACTTGCAAATGAGACTCAGAAGTGTAGGAAAACAAAATAAAAACAACTGACCAGGAGAGTAATAATCAGCTCAGTGTTAGATGTTAAATAAAAACCTAAGATTCAATGTTTATTTATTTTTTCATAAAGCCCTAAATCGGGGGTGGGCAACCCGCGGCTCTTTAGCGCCGCCCTAGTGGCTCTCTGGAGCTTTTTAAAAAAAAATATGAAAAATGGAAAAAGATGAGAGGTTTATGTAGGAGGACAAACATGACACAAACCTCCCTAATTGTTATAAAGCACACGGTTTTTAATAAACATGCTTTACTGATTCGAGTATTTGGCGAGCGCCGTTTTGTCCGACTAATTCTGGCGGTCCTTGAACGCACCGTAATTTGTTTACATATATGACTTTCTAAGACGTGTTTTATGCCATTTCTTTTTCCGCCTCATTTTGTCCACCAAACTTTTAACGTTGTGCATGAATGCACTTGATGTTATTGACTTGTTTGGAGTGCTAATCAGACATATTTGGTCACCGCAAGCTAATTAATGCTAACATGCTATTTAGGCTAGCTGTATGTACATATTGCATCATTATGCTTCATTTGTAGCTATATTTGAGCTCATTTGGGTTCCTTTAAGTCCTTTGAATTAAATTTATAACTTATGACACACTATTTGTATGTAATATGGCTTTTATTTTTTGCGGCTCCAGACATGTTTTTGTATTTTTGGTCCAATATGGCTCTTTTAACAATTTAGGTTGCCGACCCCTGCCCTAAATCAAGTATTATATAAATAAGATTGTATTGTTATTATTATTTTTACACTGACGTACAGAAAACTGGTACCACTGAGGACCAGCATCAATTCACGGTACCCTATTTTTGTACAGATAAAATAATATATAAAAAATAGACTAATAAAAATCGGCGCTGGTTCTCAGGAGGATATTGTCAAGTGGATGTTGGACACTTTATTCCGTCCTATTTAAAAATAAAAAAGAGTCCAGTGAGTGGAAGGAGGTCAAGTGTAATCCAGCTACTCAACCCGAGAAGACACCTATTAGAGTCCCGAGCATAGATAAGTCTGAGAGGATGGATAGTAGTCTCTGTATACACCCAGGGCTTGGAGAGGAGGTCTAAGGAGCTTCTATTAGAGCATATTAGCAGCTGATTTATGAGAATGGCGGAGGAATAATTATGCACGGGCTGGAAAAGGTAATCGTTCATCTTCGTGAAGGATGGAGATGAAGATCAGGTGAGAAAGAGAGAGGGTATGTATTTAGTGTTTAATACAAACCCCGTTTCTATATGAGTTGGGAAATAGTGTTAGATGTAAATATAAACGGAATACAATGATTTGCAAATCATTTTCAACCCATATTCAGTTGAGATATTGCTGGTTTTACAAGCAGGAGAGCACGTTCGGCAGCGCAAAATCACAGAGTACTTACAAGCAGACAAAGTGTGTAGACAGAAACGGGAGAATGGACACGTTTTTGCAACATAGAATACGTAGTGTTTACAATAATAATAGTTACAATAATATGATAATTAATTGATGAGGTGGCGACTTGTCCAGGGTGTACACCGCCTTCCGCCCGATTGTAGCTGAGAAAGGCACCAGCGCCACCCACGACCCCAAAGGGAATAAGTGGTAAAAAATGGATGGATGGAACATTCAAAACTGTGATTAATCTGTTTTAAAATAAACCTGATTTATGCATGTCATAATGTATTTTTATACATGTTCTGCATGCCATTGGGATGTCGAGAATGGATTATTTTTATGTGTAAGATTTGTGTCGGACGTTTTGGAACGGAAATATCGACAAAAATCGAGGCAACGGCGTAGTTTTGTGCAAATGCAGATAAAAAAACACTAACAAATACCGTATTTGCTTGAATTGCCGCCGGGTATATAGTACGCGCCTGCCTAGAATTGAACTCGTTTTGCAAAATAATTAGCGCATGCTTAGCATTATTGCCGGCTCAGGATTAACTCGTTTCGCAAAATGTTATTTTTATTAGTGCTTGTCTAAATTTCCGCCGGGTCAAACTCGTTTCGCCAAATTTTTAGCATATGCCTAGAATTTCCACCGGGTCAAACTCGTCACGTCAGGAGTGACACTTCACCTGTCATCATTTTCAAAATGAAGGATGCTGATTACAATCATTTAAAATTGTAATCCTATTCAGTAGGATTTGAGGTCCAAGCTATTGAATATGCTAAAAAGAACAGCAAGCAGCTATGTTTTATTAATATACAGTAGCTGCGTGTGTCAAATATGAGTCATTAAATGACTCCCGCCTCCTGGTGGTAGAGGGCGCTAGAGATCCTTCTTGCGACTACTCGGCTGCAGAAGAAGTGACAACAAGCAGCGATCGTTGTATTTTTTCCTCTCGCTTGCACTTTTAACATGGAGGATTACATATCTGAAATAAAACCGTTTTCTAAACTGGACTTTCAATGGAAGCAGGAGGTAATAAAGGAAGATCTCCATCGAGACAGAAATACTTTTAAAACTGAAGA
This sequence comes from Nerophis ophidion, assembly GCF_033978795.1. Classification (NCBI taxonomy): domain Eukaryota; kingdom Metazoa; phylum Chordata; class Actinopteri; order Syngnathiformes; family Syngnathidae; genus Nerophis; species Nerophis ophidion. The sequence continues at coordinate 2,909,360 of NC_084631.1, read as the reverse complement.
AAGATAAGGAAGACTTCTATAAACAAGTTATCGATGCTTTTGATCAGAAGGAGCTGTGCATGGACTTCATTTATAAGTAAAGGTAAGACCATAATAATGTTTTTTAAATTAAATGTGCTTTTCATGATGGAATCCTTACATCACACTCAAATTTATAAGCGCAGGCCTAAATTTACCGCATGCCTTTGGTAAGCGCCGGAGTGAGAAGAGGTTTTAAATTAATTAGCGGGTCGGCGGCAATTGAAGGAAATACGGTAATCTCAAGTATCTGCTGGGAATATAGTTTGGAGCACGTTATTAAAAAGAAGCAGAACAGGAAATGGATGACGGTGGTGCTCGAGGGTCAATTAGAACATAAGACTGATTAAGTGTTTTCACTTCACCACAGTTCAATGTTTTAGCGTGACGTGTGCATGATCCATGCGTGGGCGTATTCACGGTGTGTGTGTGTGTGTGTGTGTTGAATAAGAATAAGACCCCATATAATTAAGAACAGTTGGTCCATCAAGGAGATGGATGAGGTGGGCTGATCCTCCCATCCACTCCGCCATCTCCCCCCCCCCCCCCCCCCGCTGACTTTAATGGCCGAGCTCCATGTCAGGAATCAGAATAGAAAACATGCACATTTTTTTCCCTCAATAGTGGTAAAAACACATACAACATCCGATACCAAGTAGTCACAGGATCACACAGCGGTAATATTAAAAACGCTCTCCCTGACCACCTGAGGCCACCACAGACTGTGGATGCTTTTAAAAAAGGCTTCAAAACCCTACTTTTGAAAAAAAACAACTATTTTTTTTTATTTAGATATATGCATACTAGATCTAACTATTAGGCTGGTGTAGTTTTTATTTATTAATCTTTAAAACATATTTTAATTTAAATTTTATATTTTTAATATACTGTAGCAGTTTAAGGTTGTTTAATCAATGTAAAGTGCTTTTTATAAATAAAATCTATTAGCATTCTAAGTCCTCATTGATACATAACATTAGTTTTGGATGATACCACGAATTTGGGTATCGATCTGATACCAAGTAGTTACAGGATCATACAGCGGTAATATTAAAAACGCTCTCCCTGACCACCTGAGGGCACCACAGACTGTGGATGCTTTTAAAAAAGGCTTAAAAACCCTACTTTTGAAGAAAAAACTTTTTATTTTTTTTTATTTAGATATATGCATACTAGATCTAACTATTAGGCTGATCTAGTTTTTAGTTATTATTTTGTTTTAAATCTATTTATTTTAATTTTATATTTTTAATATACTGTAGCACTTTAAGGTTGTTTACTCAATGTAAAGTGATTTTTACAAATAAAATCTATTATAATTATAAGTCTTCATTGATACTTAACATGGGTTGGGATAATAACTCAAATTTGGGTATCGATCTGATACCAAGTAGTTACAGGATCATACAACGGTAATATTAAAAACGCTCTCCCTGACCACCTGAAGGCACCACAGACTGTGGATGCTTTAAAAAAAAAAAAAGGCTTAAAAACCCTACTTTTGAAAAAAAAACTATTTTTTTTTATTTAGATATATGCATACTAGATCTAACTATTAGGCTGTTGTAGTTTTTATTCATTAATCTTTAGAAAATATTTTAATTTTAATTTTATATTTTTAATATACAGTTTAAGGTTGTTTACTCAATGTAAAGTGCTTTTTATAAATAAAATCTATTATCATTCTAAGTCCTCATTGATACTTAACATTAGTTTTGGATGATACCACGAATTTGGGTATCGATCTGATACCAAGTAGTCACAGGATCACACAGCGGTAATATTAAAAACGCTCTCCCTGACCACCTGAGGGCACCACAGTCCGTGGATGCTTTTAAAAAAGGCTTAAAAATCCTACTTTTGAAAAAAAAAAAGCTTGTTTTTTAAATTTAGATGTATGCATACTAAATCTAACTATTAGGCTGATCTAGTTTTTATTTATTATTTTGTTTTAAATCTATTTATTTTAATTTTATATTTTTAACATACTGTAGCACTTTAAGGTTGTTTACTCAATGTAAAGTGATTTTTACAAATAAAATCTATTATAATTATAAGTCTTCATTGATACTTAACATGAGTTGGGATAATAACTCAAATTTGGGTATCGATCTGATACCAAGTAGTTACAGGATCATACAACGGTAATATTAAAAACGCTCTCCCTGACCACCTGAAGGCACCACAGACTGTGGATGCTTTTAAAAAAGGCTTAAAAACCCTACTTTGGAAAAAAAAACTCTTTTTTTTTTTTTTTTTTAGATATATGCATACTATATACTGGATATTAGGCTGCTCTAGTTTTTATTTTTTATTTTTTTAAATCTTTTTATTTTAATTTTATATTTTTAATATATTGTAGCACTTTAATGTTGTTTACTCAATGTAAAGTGCTTTTTACAAATAAAATGTATTATAATTTTAATTCCTCATTGATACATAACATTAGTTTTGGATGATACCGCAAATTTGGGTATCGATCTGATACCAAGTAGTTACAGGATCATACAACGGTAATATTAAAAACGCTCTCCCTGACCACCTGAACGAACCCCAGACTGTGGATGCTTTTAAAAAAAGGCTTAAAAACCCTTCTTTAAAATAAAAGCCTTTTTTTAGCTATATGCATACTAGATCTAGCTATTAGGCTGTTCTAGTTTTTATTTATGATTTTTTTTTAAATCTTTTTATTTTTTTAATATACTTTAGCACTCTGAGGTTGTTTACTCAATGTAAAGTGCTTTTTACAAATTAAATCTATTATAATTCTAAGTCCTCATTGATACTTAACATTAGTTTTGGATGATACCACGAATTTGGGTATCGATCCGATACCAAGTAGTTACAGGATGATACAACGGTAATAATAAAAACACTCTCCCTGACCACCTGAGGGCACCACAGACTGTGGAGGATTTAAAAAAAGGCTTAAAAACCCTTCTTTTAAAAATAAAAGCAATTTTTTTTAGATATATGCATACTAGATCTAGCTAATAGGTTGTTGTAGTTTTTATTTATGTAATTATTTTTTTATGTTTGTATTTTTATTTTATTTTTTAAATATACTGTAGCACTTTAAGGTTGTTAACTCAATATAATGTGCTTTTTACTGATAAAATCTATTCTAATTCTATACTTAACAACAGTTTTGGATGATAACACAAATTTGGGTATCGAGCCGATATCAAGTAGTTACAGGATCATACATTGGTTATATTCAAAGTCCTCATGTGTCCAGGGACATATTTCCTGAGTTTATAAACATAATATAAAAAATAAAAATAATAATGGCTTCCAGCTCAATCAAATGCGTTCCGTGATAAATTGAGCAGCCAAATATGATGAGCACATATTAGCATATTTCATTTTCCCCGCTGTGCGAAAAAAAAAAAAAAATAAAATAGGCCTTGCAACACAATCAGAGGCCGTCATTAAGCTCTGGAAGGTAAGGCGGCCTTGACCCGGTTGTGTAATTAACACTTTTTTTTTTTTTCATTAATTCCCATCACCTCATCCCCCAACACCTCCTTCATCCATCGCCCCCCTCCCTCAAAGCAGCCATTTAATTAAGAGGTGGCAACATGGCGTCATGAGGAGCCCAGGGAGAAAAAGTCAAGCAATTAGGAGCTGGAGGAAAGCAAACAAACGGCTGAGAAAGAGGAAAAAAAGGGAGTGCGGGTGTCCACAAAATAAAAATAAAAAATAAATAAATAAAAAAGGCAATTAGAGGACGTGAGGTAAAGCAAGTGAAATTGTTATTTGTTTTGTGTCCGGCAATTAGTCTTAGCTCGACACCTTTCTTTAATCCACTTTACCCTACCCTTGAAGTGCACTTCACTTAAAAGCCGACGTATTAAGTGTTTAATTCATGTCAGCGTGACCGAGCGCATGCCGGACTCACAGCAAAGTCTCCACCAAAACGACGGTCCAGACCAGGGGTCGGGAACCTTTTTGGCTGAGAGAGCCAAGAATCCGAATATTTTAAAATGTATTTCCGTAAGAGCCATAACATGTTTTTTTCGACACTGAACACACTTAAACGCTTGCATTTTTAAGTAAGACCAACATTACTACATTATAATAGGTTTCTTATTCTTTGTAATAACATTGATATTCTGAAGCTAACTGTGGAGGGGGTGTGGCCTGCGGGCCTGCAGCGAAGCAGGGTGTGCCAGGAGCGGCCTCGAAATCAGCGACGGGTGCGTAACCAACCCACCTGGGCCTTGTCATCTAATCACCTGTCGCTCTGTTACAAGCAGCAGCCAGGAGGACAGACAAAGTTGGAGCTGGAGCCAGAGGGCGAGCGAGAAAGAAAAGAGAAAAAGACAATTGCTGGAAAGCAACTGAGAGACTTATTGAAAAAAATATATATATTGTAACCCTGGAACAGGCTTTCATGTCGGTGCTTGGTGGTCTGAAGAACCCCCAGGAGGGCAAGCCCTAAAAAATAAATAAATAAATAAAGTGCGGTAGAAAAAAAGATGGATGGATTCAAATGCATGAGCATGTTTAAAATTTTGAACGTTATTTTTAACACTTTGATTACAAGTGGAATTAGTCATTACTTGTTGTGTTAGCTCAGATTTATCTGAGAGCCAGATGCAGTCATCAAAAGAGCCACATCTGGCTCTAGAGTCATAGGTTCCCTACCCCTGGTCCAGACCAAGGGTCGGGAACCTTTTTGGCTGAGAAAGCCATTTACCGTATTTCCTTGAATTTCCGCCGGGTATATAGAATGCGCCTGCCTAGAATTACTGCCGGGTCAAACTCGTTTCGCAAAATAATTAGCATATGCTTACAATTTCCACCGGGTCAAACTCGTCACGTCACGAGTGACACTTCACCTGTCATCATTTTCAAAATGGAGGAGGCTGATTTCAATCATTTGAAATCGCATAAAGGGAAGAAGATTAAGAGCTAGTCATAGTCATCATTGTCACCGACGTCCCACTGGGTCATTATTGTCACCGATGTCCCACTGGGTGTGAGTTTTCCTTGCCCTTATGTGGGCCTACCGAGGATGTCGTGGTGGTTTGTGCAGCCCTTTGAGACACTAGTGATTTAGGGCTATATAAGTAAACATTGATTGATTGATTGATTGATATTCAGTAGGATTCAAGGTCCAAGCTATTGAATATGCTAAAAAGAACAGTAAGCAGCTACGTTTTATTAATATACCGTAGCTGCATGTGTCAAATATGAGTCATTAAATGACTGGTGGTAGAGGGTGCTAGTGATCCTTCTTGCGACTACTCGGCTGGAGAAGAAGTGACAACAAGCAGCAAGAGTGAGCAGCGATCGTTTAACATGGAGGATTACATATCTGAAATAAAACAGTTTTCTAAACTGGACTTTCAATGGAAGCAGGAGGTAATAAAGGAAGATCTCCATCGAGACAGAGAGGCTTTTAAAACTGAAGAAAGATAAGGAAGACTTCTATAAACAAGTTATCGATGCTTTTGATCAGAAGGAGCTGCGCATGGACTTCATTTATAAGTAAAGGTAAGACCATAATAACCTTTTTTTTTTAATTAAATGTGCTTTTCATGATGGTATCCTTACATCACACTCAAATTTTTAAGCACAGGCCTAAATTTACCGCATGCCTTTGGTAAGCGCCAGAGTGAGAAGAGGTTTTAAATTAATTAGGCGACAATTCAAGGAAATACGGTAAGCCAAATATTTTAAAATAAATTTCCGTGAGAGCCATATAATATTTATTTTAACACTGAATACAACTAAATGTCGACATTTTTAAGTAAGACCAACATTTATAGTGGATAATATGTCACAAACTCGAATAGCAGCAGTAGTAGCGATCCCAAGATGCAGGAACCAGGAGAGCGAGGGGCAGGTAAGATGCTTTGAATATCATCAACAGAGAAGAATGAAGCAGTCCTGCATGTACAGTTCTACACAATAGTCAATCTTCCAGCCCTGAGGAGCGCGCAAAACAAGCATAAATAGAATGCTGATTGGCAGCAGGTGTGGACCGGCTGCCAATCAACAGCAGGTGAGGGGAAAAAAAACAACGCTCAGCGGGACAAGCAGGAAATATAAACAAAATAAGAGCACTGATGGGAAATACTGTTTTTCCTTGAATTGCCGCCGGGGCGCTAATTAATTTAAAACCTCAAAGGCATGTGGTAAATTTAGGCCTGCACTTAAAAATTTGAGTGTGATGTAAGGATACCATCATGAAAAGCACATTTAATAAAAAAAAACGTTATTATGGTCTTACCTTTACTTATAAATGAAGTCCATGCGCAGCTCCTTCTGATCAAAAGCATCAACAACTTGTTTCTAGAAATCTTCCTTATCTTTCTTCAGTTTTAAAAGTCTCTCTGTCTCGATGGAGATCTTCCTTTATTACCTCCTGCTTGGATTGAAAGTCCAGTTTAGAAAACTGTTTTATTTTAGATATGTAATCCTCCATGTTAAAAGTGCAAGCGAGAGGAAAAAATAAACGACCGCTGCTTGTTGTCACTTCTTCTGCAGCCGAGTAGTCGCAAGAAGGATCACTAGCGCCCTCTACCACCAGGAGGCGGGAGTCATTTAATGACTCATATTTGACACACACAGCTACGGTATATTAATAAAACATAGCTGCTTACTGTTCTTTTTAGCATATTCAATAGCTTGGACCTTAAATCCTACTGAATAGCTCTTAATCTTCTTCCCTTTATGCGATTTCAAGTTATTGAAATCAGCCTCCTCCATTTTGAAAATGATGACAGGTGAAGTGTCACTCGTGACGTGACGAGTTTGACCCGGTGGAAATTCTAGGCAGGCATATACTATTATACCCGGCGGATATTCAAGGAAATACGGTAAATACAAAACAAAGACGCACATACAGAAAATAAATTTTAAATAACATCGTTATTCGGAAGCTCACACATGATAAATGAAATTCTTCTTACCATTAATGCGACTTCTTGTGCGGTAGAAAACGGATGGATGAATACAAAATACATGAGAATGTTTTATATTTGAATGTTAGTTTTAACACTGTGATTACCAGCTGAATTATTCAATTCAATGTCAGCTAAGATGTATCCGAGAGCCAGATGCAGTCATCAAAAGATCCACATCTGGCTCTAGAGCTATAGGTTCTCTACCCCTGGTCCAGACGGTGAGTCATCCGGTAAAGTGATGCAATATGTGCGTGTGTGTGTCTTTGTGCGTCTATCGGCGTGCGGTATACAGAGCGTGAAGGTCTCCAGGCGGCAGAGAGCGTCCAACGCAAAAAAAAAAAAAAAACATTATGCAAGTGATTCAAAAGGCATTGTAGTGTTGTCCAGATTTTAATACTTTTCGGTACAAAAAATGTAGTTATTTTTATATATTTTTTTCCAAATAGTTCAAAAAAGACCACTACAAATGAACAATATTTTGCAGTTATACAATTGAATAAATCAAAAACTGATGACATTGTGCTGTATTTTACTTCTTTATCTCTTTTTTTCAACCAAAACAGCTTTGCTCATCGTGACAGTATTTGATTGGTGAAACGGAGTCAAACGTCACCAGTGACTGCATTTGATTGGTGAAACAGAGTCAAACGTCACCAGTGACTGCATTTGATTGGTGAAACAGAGTCAAACGTCACCAGTGACTGCATTTGATTGGTGAAACAGAGTCAAACGTCACCAGTGACAGCCTTTGATTGGTGAAACGGAATCAAACGTCACCAGTGACTGCATTTGATCGGTGAAACAGAGTCAAACGTCACCAGTGACTGCATTTGATTGGTGAAACGGAGTCAAACGTCACCAGTGACTGCATTTGATCGGTGAAACAGAGTCAAACGTCACCAGTGACTGCATTTGATCGGTGAAACAGAGTCAAACGTCACCAGTGACTGCATTTGATTGGTGAAACGGAGTCAAACGTCACCAGTGACTGCATTTGATCGGTGAAACAGAGTCAAACGTCACCAGTGACTGCATTTGATTGGTGAAACAGAGTCAAACGTCACCAGTGACTGCATTTGATTGGTGAAACAGAGTCAAACGTCACCAGTGACAGCCTTTGATTGGTGGAACGGAATCAAACGTCACCAGTGACTGCATTTGATCGGTGAAACAGAGTCAAACGTCACCAGTGACTGCATTTGATTGGTGAAACGGAGTCAAACGTCACCAGTGACTGCATTTGATCGGTGAAACAGAGTCAAACATCACCAGTGACAGCATTTGATTGGTGAAACGGAGTCAAACGTCACCAGTGACTGCATTTGATCGGTGAAACAGAGTCAAACGTCACCAGTGACTGCATTTGATCGGTGAAACAGAGTCAAACGTCACCAGTGACTGCATTTGATTGGTGAAACAGAGTCAAACGTCACCAGTGACAGCATTTAATCGGTGAAACGGAGTCAAACGTCACCAGTGACTGCATTTGATTGGTGAAACGCAGGCATGTGATAGATCCTACTTCGAAGGTCAGTCTGACAAACCAAAACAAAGCCTGCATTAACAGGTCGATAAAAATCAGTAGCGAGTAGCGAGCTGAATGTAGATAAATGGAGTGGGGTAAAAGTAACGTTTCTTCTCTATAAATATACTCAAGTAAAAGTAAAAGTATTGTTACGATCCGATGTCCGGATCATTCCATATTCTTGTTTTTGTTCCATTTTGGTTTCACACTCTGTTGTTTGACGTCCTTAGTTCCTGTTTTGTTACGTCACCATGGTAGCTTATTAGTTCACTTGCCCCTTGCTTTCTACGCACACCTGTTTCTACTGATTACTGCCTTATTTAAGCCTGCCCCTTTTCGTTCTTCTGCCTCGGATCCTATTTTGCCTTCATGCAACAAGTGACGACTGCTTTTCATGTTGATACGCACTAGCCTTCGCGCGACGCCTCTGTTTTTTTCCTAGCTCTCATGCTAATTGTTTTGTTTTCCCTTTTAATAATAATGATGATAATAATAATAATGGATTAGATTTATATCGCGCTTTTCTATTGTTAGATACTCAAAGCGCTCACAGAGAAGTGGAAACCCATCATTCATTCACACCTGGTGGTGGTAAGCTACATTTGTAGCCACAGCTGCCCTCGGGAACCTTTTTGGCTGAGAGAGCCATTAAAGCCAAATATTTTAAAATGTATTTCCGTGAGAGCCATAGAATAGTTTTTTTAACACTGAATATAACTAAATGCCTGCTTTTTTTTTTTAGTAAGACCAACATTTTTAGACTATTGTAGGTCTCTTAATATTTTTAATTAACATTGTTATTCTGAAGCTAACCGAAAATAAATCAAATACTTCTTACCATGAATGCAACTTCTTGAACAGGTGTGGTAGAAAACGGATATTTTGACACTGTGATTACCAACGTAATTAGGTAGGTAGGTATTGTTATTGTCCAAGAACAACAAAACTTTGTTAATTAACTGATTGATTTGATTAGACAAACAAACAGTGTTTGGTTCACAGAACAGCTATGGGGAAAAAAAACTATAGAGCAAAGCATATATACGTATAAAAACATACAACTCCAGACTTGCAACACAGGGGAGGGAGTGGGGGCTACGGTGCCGGGCTGCAGCTCTTCAGGCGCTGCCCAGCCGTCCATCACCCCCCAGGGATTCGCGTCAAGGGCGTTGGATAAATGATTCATTACTTATCGTGTTAAGCAATGTCAGCTAAGATTTTTCTTGAGAGCCAGATGCAGTCATCAAAAGAGCCACATCTGGCTCGAGAGCCATAGGTTCCCTACCGATGCACTACGCCATGCCGCCCCTAAATATTTTTGTGTCCTTGTGACAAGTGAAGTGTTTCTGTTTGTTTCCCTAGCTCTCATGCTAGCTCTTTTTGTCTGCCTTTTCTGCCTAGCAGCAGTATTTGTGCTCTTAGCCTTTTATTAGTTAAATAAATTCTTTGTTGCTTACCTTAGGCTGTGTTCTTGCCCGACGCATCCTCGGAAGAACAAATCCGGCATCGCTATGCCATGCAAGTCTCACAAGCCCAGGCTAAGACCGATTTTTATTTTATTTTATTCTTCTATTTTTTTTCTCCCATTCCCCCCCTTGTTTACCTGTATCTCATCTTTTTTGTAAGGGGCGCTGGAAGCCGGCAGACCCGTCAGCGATCCTGTTCTGTCTCCCTGTAATGTTTGTCTAAACTTGAATGGGATTGTACTGAAAATTTTAATTTTCCTGAAGGAACTCTCCTGACGGAATAAATAAAGTACTATCTAATCTAATCTAATCTAAGTATGTTGCATTAAAATTACTCCTGGAAGTACAATTTATCCCAAAAAATACTCAAGTAGATGTAACGGAGTAAATGTAGCACCTTCCTACCCAGCTCTGCCCCCAGGGGTACGCGTACCCCCATTTGAGAACCACTGCTTTAGCTGACTCGGTTAGGGCAGGGGTATTTGGGACGTTGTTTGTTTGCTAGCAACCTGTAGCCACGGCAATAAAGCAGGCAAAAATGTGCTGCTAAAATCCTTGATATACGACATTTTTCCTAGCGCTCCTTTCATTTTAATCTGCTGAGACCACCAGGCACCGCAGCGGTTATAATTCAGAGAGAACAGGCCCGCGGCGACGGCGGCGGCGGCATTATTAGGATATGTAACAATAAATTGACGGATCTCCTACGCCGCTCGCGTTCAAGCCCCCGTTCTTTTTGCACTCACCGCCATTATTGCTCTCGGTGAAAAATAGTCCAAGTGATGCGCCGCTGATCCAGCCAAGAATGAAAGTTGTTATCCCTATTTAGTTTTCAGAATAACGTGAAACAGGCACCGATAAAAAAGCGGCGTTTGATGTCTTTTACAATATTTACAATATCGGCCGTGACATAAAATGCTTGTAGAAGCCGTTTAATTGTGACGTCCGGGCGGCCGACATGAACGGGCGCTGACAGTTATTCCCGGCTCGCAATGTTAACAGCCTGCAGTGAAGTAAACAATCTTTCACTCGCTGCATCTCCGGGATTAAATGACGGAGGGCGAATAACCGGAAGATAATGTCCGTTTCCTCTACTTTACAAATTGATGAGCGCCGTTTAAGTGCGACGCAGAAGCTGAATGGATTGTGGCAGGGCTTCTTTCGACTCATCCAACGTGTCCTTCAAAGCCGGGCCTCATTTTCGCTCCCATTTAGAAGGATATTTGGGTCGACAATGTCGTCACATTTGCAGGATTCACACGGCGCCGCCATATCGCCGTGAAGTACAATGCTCGCCGAGAACTGAACGGCACCTGATCATTAAGTCTAATTTCCTGCATTCAATCGTTCCTTTTCTACCTCGTATCCTGCAAACGACACAGGTGAGCCGGAGTCTATTCCTGATAACTTTGGGTTGGTCACAATGAATATGTAGACGTCGTCATCCACATTCTATTGGGAATTGTGTCAGTCATAACCTTACGTATTATAACCCTATTAAACAAATTGCTCGGTAATATCATCATATGGTATTTGATAAGTTGAAACCCTGTTTCCATATGAGTTGGCAAATTTTAGAGGTAAATGAAAACAGAATACAATGATTTGCAAATCCTTTTCAACCCATATTCATGTGAATGCACTACAAATAAAACATATTTAAAGTTCAAACTCATTTTTTTGCAAATAATAATTAACTTGGAATTTCATGGCTGCAACACGTGCCAAAGTACTTGGGAAAGGGCATGTTCACCACTGTGTTACATCACCTTTTCTTGCAACAACACTCAATAAACGTTTGGGAACTGAGGAAACTAATTGTTGAAGCTTTGAAAGTGGAATTCTTTCCCATTCTTGTTTTATGTAGAGCTTCAGTCCTTCAACAGTCCGGGGTCTCCGCTGTCGTATTTTACGCTTGATAATGCGCCACACATTTTCCATGAGGGACAGGTCTCCATGGAAATGTACTGCTGTGTATTTGCGATCGAGATGCTACCTCAGTAGAAGCATTTAAGTCTCACCTTAAAACTCATCTGTATACCCTAGCCTTTAAATAGACCTCCTTTTTAGACCAGTTGATCTGCCGCTTCTTTTCTTTCTCCTATGTCCCCCCCTCCCTTGTGGAGGGGGTCCGGTCCGATGACCATGGATGAAGTACTGGCTGTCCAGAGTCGAGACCCAGGATGGACCGCTCGTCGGGACCCAGGATGGACCGCTCGCCTGTATCGGTTGGGGACATCTCTACGCTGCTGATCCGCTTGAGATGGTTTCCTGTGGACGGGACTCTCGCTGCTGTCTTGGAGCCACTATCGATTGAACTTTCACAGTATCATGTTAGACCCGCTCGACATCCATTGCTTTCGGTCCCCTAGAGGGGGGGGGGGGTTGCCCACATCTGAGGTCCTCTCCAAGGTTTCTCATAGTCAGCATTGTCACTGGCGTCCCACTGGATGTGAATTCTCCCTGCCCACTGGGTGTGAGTTTTCCTTGCCCTTTTGTGGGTTCTTCCGAGGATGTTGTAGTCGTAATGATTTGTGCAGTCCTTTGAGACATTTGTGATTTGGGGCTATATAAATAAACATTGATTGATTGATGGATTGATCTGCATAAATCCTGCAAAATTGCACATGTCCGCCTTTGTAGTCTGTGGTGATATCGTATGTGAAAAGCTTCTTCTTTTTCTCTATTTTCTTCTTATGGGACATTCATCCTCTGCTGTTGCCATTTCTAATATAAAACAGCGTAAAGTTCTTACTTATATCTGTCAGTAAACTCGCCATGAAAGCACTAAAACATACCGGTGTAGTGAGTTTACATTATTCACCCAAGGAACTTAAGTTATTAGAGAGTGCTGGTCGGACATTTTCACGGGCCTTGTTGTTGTTTCCGGATGAGGAGACGCTAATTTCGTTGTTGATTGAACTGAAGTCTGAATGTCATTAAAACAGTTAGCGCCATCTTTTGACACTTCTTCCACTTTTGTCCTTGCACGCTACACCGCTACAACAAAGATGACGGCGAGAAGACGCTGTCGAAGGTGAGCCACGTAAAATAAGACCGCCCACAAAACGGCGCAACCTGAAGCGACTGTCAGAATGCGGCTTGAAGAGAATCTGTAAAAAATAATCAATGCAACATTTTGACCAAAGAACTACCATTACATGTTATGTAGACCCCAAGATAGTGTTTTATATTTAGAAAAAAAAAAAAAATAATAATAATATGACCCCTTTAATGCGCCCTTTGTATGAAAATACACCTGACTAGTCCCGCTCATCGGCAATGCGCCTTATTATCTGGTGCGTTTTATGGTCCAGAAAATACGGTAATTATTCGTGTTTGTCTAATTATTTCATTGTGAAGCAATGTGTTTACAACAATTGTGCGTAACTCTAAGCATTAGCACCATTGCTAATGTTAACAGCATGAGAAGCATGCCATATTAAAACACTCTAAAGTACCAGATGTAATGGCAAATATGATCGAGTCCAAGTTCACCATCTAAAAGTTGCAGAAATTACCGTATTTTCCAGAATATAAGGCACACTTAAAACCTTTTTTTTCCTAAAAACTCGACAGTGCGCCTTCTAACACGGTGCGCCTAATGTACGGTATTATTGTCGTTATGCTTATCGACCTCGAAGCAATTTAATTTGGTACATGGTGTAATGATTGGTGTGACCAGCAGATGGCAGTCAAACATAGGAGATATGTGTAGACTAGGGCTGTACAGTATACCCGTATTAGTATAGTACCGCGACACTAATGAATCATATTTTATCGCCTCTGAAAAGTACCTATTTCTCAATATTATGCAAAAGCAACTTTTCTTACTTTCTGGTACCTGCAAAATTGCACATGTCCGCCTTTGTAGTCTGTGGTGATACCGTATGTGATAAGCTTCTTCTTTTCTCTATCTTCTTCTTATGGGAAATTTGTCCTCTGCTGTTGCAATTTCTAATATAAAATAGCGTAAAGTTCTTACTTATATCTGTCAGTAAACTCGCCATGAAAGCACTAAAACATACCGGTGTAGTGAGTATACATTATTCACCCAAGGAACTTTAGTGATTAGAGAGTTCCGGTCGGACATTTTCACGGGCCTTGTTGTTGTTTACAGATGAGGAGACGCTAATCCGTTATTGATTGAACTAAAGTCTGAATGTCATTAAAACAGTTAGCTCCGACTTTTGACACTTCTTCCACTTTCGTCCTTGCATGCTACACCGCTGCAACAAAGATGACGGCGAGAAGACGCTGTCGAAGGTGAGCCACGTAAAATAAAACGGCGCATCTTGAAGCGACTGTCAGAAAGCGGCTTTGAGATGATTTGTAAAACATAATCTATGCAACATTTTGACCAAAGAACTACCATTACATGTTATGTACACCACAAGGAAGTGTTTTACATTCAGAAAAAAAAATAAAAAAATAAAATATGACTCCTTTAACGCGTCTTATAATCCGGTGCACCCTATGGTCCAGAAAATACGGTACGAGATCCAATGGCAAATATGATGGAGTCCAAGTTCATTCACAGTGATTTACTGTTTTTTAGTATAAGTAGCTGGCGAAGGCTCCGATGAAACTAATGACGCTACTTTTTGAAAGTTGTACTAAGAAATACAAAACAAAGATGGAAATGTGTTAAAAAAAAAGGCAAATGAATAAAATATTCCAGGAATAAACCAGATATGAGGTGATGGAGGTCATAAAAAACTGCCAGCATATCGAGTAGCTGCGTGGGAGTGTGCCCGGGTATCGATCGCTCCCTCCCCTCCAGCAGCACAGCACCATCCCCCCCCCCTTGCACTCGTTGGCTGAAAGCCTCCTCCCTCGGAGCACCATGGAACCGGGCCAGAGTGGACTTTTTGAGCGTGGGTTTGTCTACATGTGAGCGGACAATCAATAGGACTTTCTCGCTGTTTTTTTTTTTAACCAAGCCGCGCCGAGAGAGAACAGCTGCTAAATTATGATTGTTTATGGAGCCGGAACGTCGTAAACGATAAAAAGGACGCTTGCTGGTGTGCTTCTCATGCTTAAACTCAGTGCTGAGTCTTTACCGCGGCGACATTTACAAACCCCGTTTCCATATGAGTTTGATGTAAATATAAACGGAATACAATGATTTGCAAATCATTTTCAACGCATGTTCGGTTGAATATGTTACAAATAATCATTAACTTTAGAATTGGATGCCAGCAACACGTGACAAAGAAGTTGGGAAAGGTGGCAATAAGTACTGATAAAGTTGAGGAATGCTCATCAAACACTTATTTGGAACATCCCACAGGCTAATTGGGAACAGGTGGGTGCCATGATTGGCTATAAAAACAGCTTACCGAAAAATGCTCAGTCTTTCACAAGAAAGGATGGGGCGAGGTACACCCCTTTGTCCACAACTGCGTGAGCAAATAGTCAAACAGTTTAAGAACAACATTTCTCAAAGTGACATTGCAAGAAATTTAGGGATTTCGACTCCGACGGTCCATAATATCATCTAAAGCAGGGGTGTCAAACTCAAACACAGAGTGGGCCTAAATTTAAAACTGAACAAAACCGCGGGCCGAGGTTGAACAAATGAACCTTTTAATAGGGACCCAAACAAGTTTTGCTTTGAATATTGAACAAGCAAGGCTTATATAACTTTATAGTGACATGTAAAATCCAGTTTTAAATAATAATCATTAAAAAATATCAATGGCATATCAAATAAAATGTAAATAAAAACGGAATGCCTCTATTCTATTTGCAGCCCATTGAGGTAAATATCAAAATAAACTTTTTCCACAGGCTAATAATACATTTGGAAATGAAATAACAATAACAAATTAATGGAGGGGGTCCGGTCCGATGACCATGGATGAAGTACTGACTGTCCAGAGTCGAGACCCAGGATGGACCGCTCGCCTGTGTATCGGTTGGGGACATCTCTACGCTGCTGATCCGCCTCCGCTTGAGATGGTTTCCTGTGGACGGGACTCTCGCTGCTGTCTTGGATCCGCTTGAACTGAACTCTCGCGGCTGTGTTGGAGCCACTATGGATTGAACTTTCACAGTATCATGTTAGACCCGCTCCACATCCATTGCTTTCGGTCCCCTAGAGGGGGGGAGGGGGGGGGGGGGGTCCTCTCCAAGGTTTCTCATAGTCAGCATTGTCACTGGCGTCCCACTGGATGTGAATTCTCCCTGCCCACTGGGTGTGAGTTTTCCTTGCCCTTTTGTGGGTTCTTCCGAGGATGTCGTAGTCGTAATGATTTGTGCAGTCCTTTGAGACATTTGTGATTTGGGACTATATAATGTAAGTAAACATTGATTGATTGATTGATAATCAAACATTCAAGCCTTGAAGTAGCAAGAGAAAGTGCATGAGTGAAACCTTAATTATTGCTTGGGGAGTGGGGGGGGGGGGTAAATTGTAGCGTCCCGGAAGAGTTAGTGCTGCAAGGGGTTCAGGGTATTTGTTCTGTTGTGTTTATGTGCAGATGTTCTCCCGAGATGTGTTTGTTGTTCTTGTTTGGTGTGGGCTCACAGTGTGGTGCATATTTGTAAGATTGATCAAGTTGTTTATACGACCACCCTTAGTGTGACCTGTATGGCTGTTGAACAAGTATGTGTTGCATTCACTTGTGTGCGGGTGTGTGTAAAAGCCGCATATATTATGCGACTGGGTTGGCAGGTTATTTCTATGTAGGAAAATCGGATGTGACGACAGGTTGTAGAGGACGCTAAAGGCAGTGCCGTTAATGCACGCCCCCAATATTGTCGTCCAAGTAGAAATGGGGAGAAATTCGGGAGAATGTTTATCCCGGGAGATTTTCAGGAGGGGCACTGAAATTTGGGAGTCTGGGAAAATCGGGAGGGTTGGCAAGTATGAGTATTAGTGGTGAGTATTAGCTGTATAAAACCGGCGGGCCAGCTCTAATGTTACTTTCATACTGCCTCAAGGGCCAAATTAAATTACAGGGCGGGCCAAATTTGGCCCGCGGGCCAGAGTTTGACACCCTTGATCTAAAGGTTCAGAGAATCTGGAGAAATCACTCCACGTAAGCGGCATGGCCGGAAACCAACATTGACTGACCGTGATCTTCGATCCCTCAGACGGCACTGTATCAAAAACTGACATCAATATCTAAAGGATATCACCACATAGGCTCAGGAACACTTCAGAAAAGCACTGTCACTAAATACAGTTGGTCGCTACATCTGTAAGTGCAAGTTAAAGCTCTACTATGCAAAGCGAAAGCCATTTATCAACAACATCCAGAAACACCGCCGGCTTCTCTGGGCCCGAGATGAGTTTATGAGTTTGAACAACAAATATCTTGTCTTTGTCGTGCATTTAACTGAATATAGATTGAAAAGGATTTGCAAATTGTTTTATTCCGTTTATAATTGCATCTAGCAATTTCCCAACTAATATGGAAACGGGGTTTGTAGAAATAAAAAAAATAAAAATAAAAATACATTTCCAACAAATAAATAAATAATTGGCACAAACATGTAGTCACATTCTAAAAATATGTTCTGTATCCTCTTTTTCTCATTGCGACATTAGTTTTCTGTTTGGAAGGAAAAAAAGAAACCCTATAAATGTCATGTGCACAATACAAATGAGAGCAGCGATGATCAATACAAGAGGAAATGTGTTTGATGGATGACTGTTTGTATCCTCCTTTTAGAAATAATTATTTGCTACAGCGCAACTGTTGATGAATAGGCCAATTTTTGTATTTATTTTTTTCCCAATCTGTGATTTATTCTCCTGTTGAGTACGTGTCAGAAAAAATGAAGTTCCTGGAAGATTTGCGCAAAAGCCAAATTGAATTTATTAGCATGCCATCACAGATAAAATGTCATGTCTGTGAGATCATCTTTTGTTTTTTGGACACTCAGTTCCGGTTTTTGCACTTCCTTGTTTGTTTTGTTACCATGACTACCCAGTAGTTTTCACCTGTCCTCATGTCTCGCACCTGTTTTCACTGATCATGTCGCTGCTATTTAAGCCTGTCTGTTTCTGTTGTTTGTCCTGGCAACATCACTTTCTACCGCCATCTATAACCCTCGATACTTCTACTCACGTCATGCCAGTGTTTCACAGTTCCATGCCAAGTAAGTTTTTGTTTATTGTTCATAGTTACTGCCTTTGTGCAAGTCTTTGTTTTCATTAGTCAAGTCTGTTCTCTGCCATTATGCGCACTTTTATTTTTATTTTTTGTAGTTATAGTGTCCAGCAGTTTTAGACGGCAGTTTAGCAATTACATGATACCATATTTTTCGGACTATGAGGGGCACTTAAAATACTTTAATCTTCTCAAAAATCGACAGTGCGCCTTATAACCCGGTGCGCTTAATGTACGGAATCATTTTGGTTGTGCTTACCGACCTCAAAGCTATTTTATTTGGTACTTGGTGAAATGGTAAATGTGACCAGCAGACAGCAGTCACACATAAGAAATACATGTCGACTGTAACATGATATAGGGTGGCTATTTTTAAGAAACTAGAATACTGTATTTACTCGAATTGCCGCCGGGTTTATAATATGCGCCTGCCTAGAATTACTGCCGGGTCAAACTTGTTTCGCAAATTTTTATTTTTATTAGCGCATGTCTAGATTTTCCGCCGGATCAAACTCGTTTCGCAAAATAATTAGCATATGCCTGGAATTTCCACCGGGTCAAACTCGTCAGGTCATGAGTGACACTTCACCTGTCATCATTTTCAAAATGGAGGAGGCTGATTTCGATCATTTGAAATCGCATAAAGAGAAGAATATTAAGAGCTATTCAATAAGATTTAAGGTCCAAGCTATTGAATATGCTAAAAAGAACAGTAAGCAACTATATTTTATATTTATATTATACTGTAGCTGCGTGTGTCAAATATGAGTCATTAAATGACTCCCGCTTCCTGGTGGTAGAGGGCGCTAGTGATCCTTCTTGCGACTACTCGGCTGCAGAAGAAGTGACAACAAGCAGCGATCGCTTATTTTTTTCCTCTCGCTTGCACTTTTAACATGGAGGATTACATATCTAAAATAAAACTGTTTTCTAAACTGGACTTTCAATGGAAGCAGGAGGTAATAAAGGAAGATCTCCATCGAGACAGAGAGACTTTGAAAACTGAAGAAAGATAAGGAAGACTTCTATAAACAAGTTATCGATGCTTTTGATCAGAAGGAGCTGCGCATGGACTTCATTTATAAGTAAAGGTAAGACCATAATAACGTTTTTTTATTAAATGTGGCTTTTCATGATGGTTTCCTTACATCACACTCAAATTTATAAGCGCAGGCCTAAATTTACCGCATGCCTTTGGTAAAGTTTTAAATTAATTAGCGCCCCGGCGGCAATTCAAGGAAATACGGTATATTATAAACATTTTTTCAAATGTCTATCGTGGTATTTATTGTTATTGTTTTGTCTGCCCAGCCCTTGGTTGTAGTTAATGCTTTTTGATGACATCATAATAAATAGTGATGTCATCGATTAATAGGTGATAGTAGCCAAAATGTATATTAGATGACAAAATACACTACCCATCCATTTTTGAACGAGTATAATGTTTTTTTTTTTGTTTTTTTTTTTACCTGGGCCTGCTTCCAGGCCATTCATTTCCCCCCCGAACATAACGCATTCCTTTCATTTCGCTCGACGATTTCTCGCCGAATCCATTGGCAGGACGGAGCGCATTCGGAGGGTGTTTAACATTTGTAGGTTAAGCACTCAAAGTCGCCGCCATCTGTATGCCGCACGTCCCCAGCTTCCACTCGCTGTCTGGCTCCGTTCTTGGAACAAATATCCTGATTATGCAAACGTCGGGCCTCTGTATGCTTGACTGAGCTATATTAAAAACTCTGTCTCCGTTTGGCCGTGCGCACACACACACACACACGCACACACGCACACACACACTTCATGCACTCACAACCATTCAATAGCCTTGTGTTTCTCACACAGAGCACAACGTCCTTGTTACCACGTTCCTGCCTGTCGCTCATCAGTGACTTGTCCTCACACTCACAGGGTCAACTTATCTCTACCGGTTTTGGAATAGTACTCAGATACTAATGAATAATATTTGGTACTATACCGCCTCTGAAAAAGTACCATTCCACCACCCCTCTTCGTGTCATTGCTGGTTTACGAGCAGGGGAGCATGTTCGGCAGCGCACAATCACAGAGTTCTTACAAACAGACAGAAAAGGGAGAACGCACGCATTTTGGTGTAAAAACTAGCGATTCAGGTGAAGGTGTAACACTGAAACGTCTACCTGAATTAGGTGCTCTAAAGCAGTGGTCCCCAACCACCAGGCCGCAGAAGAATTTTTTCTTAATTTTTATTTAACATATGCCAGAGTAAAACTGCTCAAATGATGTTTAGGGCATCCCAAAACTCTCTACCATCCAATATACAGAACCTATTCCATGATAGAGATGATCACCATAGTTACAGTTTAAGAGGAAACAACAAATTATGTTTGCCTAAATTAAGAACCACTTTAAAATCAATGTGCATTTCAGTGCCTGGAGTCACTCTGTGGAACAACTTAAAAAAAAATCCATCCATCCATCCATCATCTTCCGCTTATCCGAGGTCGGGTCGCGGGGGCAGCAGCCTAAGCAGGGAAACCCAGACTTCCCTCTCCCCAGCCACTTCGTCTAGCTCTTCCCGGGGGATCCCGAGGCGTTCCCAGGCCAGCCGGGAGACATAGTCTTCCCAACGTGTCCTGGGTCTTCCCCGTGGCCTCCTACCAGCTGGACGTGCCCTAAACACATCCCTAGGGAGGCGTTCGGGTGGCATCCTGACCAGATGCCCGAACCACCTCATCTGGCTCCTCTCCATGTGGAGGAGCAGCGGCTTTACTTTGAGTTCCTCCCGGATGGCAGAGCTTCTCACCCTATCTCTAAGGGAGAGACCCAAACTCATTTGGGCCGCTTGTACCCGTGGTCTTATCCTTTCGGTCATGACCCAAAGCTCATGACCATAGGTGAGGATGGGAACGTAGATCGACCGGTAAATTGAGAGCTTTGCCTTCTGGCTCAGCTCCTTCTTCACCACAACGGATCGATACAACGTCCGCATTACTGTAGACGCCGCACCGAAAAAATAAAAATTTTATTTTTTATTTTTTATTAAATCAACATAAAAACACAATATACACTTACAATTAGTGCACCAACCACATAAACTCCCCTTTTCATGACAAAGGTAAAAAAAGCTTCAACGATTACTTTCCTCAGTTCCCAAACGTTTATTGAGTGTTGTTAAAAGAAAAGGTGATGTAACACAGTGGTGAACATGCCCTTTCCCAACTACTTTGGCACGTGTAGCAGCCATGAAATTCCAAGTTAATTATTATTTGTTTGAGTTTGAACATCCAATATCTGGTCTTTGTAGTGCATTCAACTGAATATGGGTTGAAAATGATTCACTAATGATTGTCCATCCATCCATCCATCATCTTCCGCTTATCCGAGGTCGGGTTGCGGGGGCAGCAGCCTAAGCAGGGAAGCCCAGACTTCCCTATCTCCAGCCACTTCGTCTAGCTCTTCCCGGGGGATCCCGAGGCGTTCCCAGGCCAGCTGGGAGACATAGTCTTCCCAACGTGTCCCAACGCTAATGATTGTATTCCATTTATATTTACATCAAACACAATTTCCCCACTTAAATGGAAACGGGGTTTTGTATTTGTGAATTATTCCTACTTGCAGGGGAGAGAAAGCGAGAGAAAAGGGCAGCAGAGTGGTCGGTGGAGGAGATGAAACTTTGATTATTTTTCAGGCATGGTTGGGTCACGGCTGGCAGCTTCCAGTTGTTGTTCACTTGCCAAGTTACTTTCCCATCTGGAAGCCAGCCTCGCACATTCTCCCCCTCCGACTCATCCGCTCTTCCTCTTGTCTGCTGTTGACCTGCACGGCTCTGCCTGCGCTGACCTCGCCCGCCCACTCTCCTCCATCCATCCGTCTTAGTATTCCTCCAGCCCACCTAGAACCCATCCAACTTTCCTCGCATTAAAACCGCTCCCGCCTCTTGTTCGCCGTCTCTCTTGCCACCATTAACACCGCTCAGCGTCTCCGTGCCCGCAGGAAATAAAAAAATAGAAAAAATTAAATAAAGATTCAGTGAGGAATAGGGCCGCCATCCAAGACCAAAATGAAAAGATCGGAGCGCATACCGACGCGCGTTATGTCCGGACCCAGCTCAAATCCCCCCCGAGCACAAACACCCACCAGCGACCACGTAACATGTACTCCAAAAAACGCCTGCGGTGTCTTCTTGGCAACTCACGACCTTAGTTTTCTTTACACTAATTTGTACTTTTGCTAACTTGCACAATGCGAGCAATCACTGCATCTGTCTGCTGTTGCCACGGCGACGAAGCATCCCAAGCCGAAACGATCACGTTACATAAGACGGCAGTTGTTTGCACTTACGTGAACATTTTTGGTGGAAAATGAACATGACAGGACCGCAAATAACTTGTGGTTGTTAGCGAGTTTGCATAGCAAGTTTTTTGAACTGATTGAGACTTTTATCAGGGTATCTGCAGGCTTCAGCAAGTCAAATTGAAGACTTTTTAAGACCTTTTTAATGCCACCTTGAATGAAATTTAACACTGAAAAAATAAACCTGTTTTCTTGACTGTTTTGAGTGCATTTTCACAGTACGGGTCAAAACGACCCGCAACATAATCAATGTAATTTGTTTCCAACATAATACAATATGACTCGCAACATCATCTTTTTATTTAAACTCTGCACAAACATTCCACTACACAACAAAGTGTCCAGATTTACACACCAGTTCATGACCCTAGATGAGGAAAAGTCACCAGATTTCAGCAAGAAAAAGAAAGGATAACCAGTACTTTGATCAACACAAAAACTGAAATGGGTCAAATTGACCCTTAACATAATACAATTGGAATAAAAAATGTATTGTATGTCACTTTTCTAAATGTTCATATAACCTAAAATAAAATTGTTATTGGTTAAACCTGTTTTCTTGACTGTTTTGAGTGCATTTTCACAGTACGGGTCGAAACGACCCGCAACATAATCAATGTCATTTTTTCCCAACATAATACAAGGGTTAAGACCTTTTTAATGCCACCTTGAATGAAATTTAACACCGAAAAAATAAACCTGTTTTCTTGACTGTTTTGAGTGCATTTTCACAGTACGGGTCAAAACGACCCGCAACATAATCAATGTAATTTGTTTCCAACATAATACAATATGACTCGCAACATCATCTTTTTATTTAAACTCTGCACAAACATTCCACTACACAACAAAGTGTCCAGATTTACACACCAGTTCATGACCCTAGATGAGGAAAAGTCACCAGATTTCAGCAAGAAAAAGAAAGGATAGCCAGTACTTTGATCAACACAAAAACTGAAATGGGTCAAATTGACCCTTAACATAATACAATTGGAATAAAAAATGTATTGTATGTCACTTTTCTAAATGTTCATATAACCTCAAATAAAATTGTTATTGGTTAAACTTGTTTTCTTGACTGTTTTGAGTGCATTTTCACAGTACGGGTCGAAACGACCCGCAACATAATCAATGTCATTTTTTCCCAACATAATACAAGGGTTAAGACCTTTTTAATGCCACCTTGAATGAAATTTAACACCGAAAAAATAAACCTGTTTTCTTGACTGTTTTGAGTGCATTTTCACAGTATGGGTCAAAACGACCCGCAACATAATCAATGTCATTTTTTTCAAACATAATACAAGGGTTAAGACCTTTTTAATGCCACCTTGAATGAAATTTAACACCGAAAAAGGGCAATGTGAAAATCAAAGAGTTGGCATGGAGACGAAAACAAAACAGGAAGTGCAAAACAGAACTGAGTGTGCAAAAAAACAAAACATAACATGACCAAAACAAAACATGATCTATCGTCGTCACAAAGACAACATATTTGATGTTCAAACTGATAAACATTTTTTTTTGTGTGAAAATAATCATTAACTTTAGAATTTAAAGCCAGCCACACGTGACAAAGAAGTTGGGAAAGGTGGCAATAAATACTGATAAAGTTGAGGAATGCTCATCAAACACTTATTTGGAACATCCCGCGGGTGTGCAGGCTAATTGGGAACAGGTGGGTGCCATGATTGGGTATAAAAACAGCTTCCCAAAAAATGCTCAGTCTTTCCCAAGAAAGGATGGGGCGAGGTACACCCCTTTGTCCACAACTGCGTGAGCAAATAGTCAAACAGTTTAAGAACAACCTTTCTCAAAGTGCAATTGCAAGAAATTTAGGGATTACATCACACTGAAATTTATAAGCGCAGGCCTTAATTTACCGCATGCTTTGGGTGAGCGCCGGAGTGAGAAGAGGTTTTAAATTAATTCACGCCCCGGCGGCAATTCAAGGAAATACGGTATATTTAATTAAATTACACACAGCTTAAACTGTTTGAACATAGGAACATAAAACACTGTACTTTAACCAAGTGATTATTAGTGGTACCCGCACCACACTTTGATGACGTAGCGCACAATACAACACATCCTTGAGGGACAAACCGAGGCGTCAAGGGCAAGTTGTGTCTAGAAACATAAACACAGAACGGCCAGTGACTAAATAATTGCTTTTAGAGGCGATCGTGTTGGGGGAAAGAAGCCGCTGACTCCAAAAAAAATTATTGGAGCTTAATGTGACATGACCGCAACACGGCCAAAGGGAATCAAGCCCAAGTGGACTGGAACCCCCTACAGAGCTTAGCTGCTTGTAGACATGACGGTGAGGGGCATTTGGAGGGATTGGAGAGCGGGAAAAGAGGGACAACATGATGTCGATGGAACGTAAGAGACTTACGGATGCTGAAGGGTCCCGATGGACACTTTTCTGGCGTAGTTTGCAAAGCAGACTTTAAATGGTGTTTATATATGTTTCTACATTTAACACACTTCCTTGTGGTCGACATGACATTTTGTTTCTTTGGTCCAAATGTTGCATGGATTATGTTTTACAGACCGCCGCTTTATGACAGTGTCTTAAAGTCATTTTGACGCGCTAAAGACTGAGTCTTCTCCCCATATTGTAGTTGTTGTCTATACTTGGACTATGAGGTGGTTGTTTTCCCGAAATGCAAGTGAAATTGGACAGGAGATGGCATGAAGGTAAAGACATCTTTTATTTTAACACTATAACTGCACAAAAAAAGGGCAAACAAAAGGCGCGCACAATGGCGGTACAAAAACTTGCACAGTGGCATAAATAAGGAGAAAATTTACTTGGAACGGAATGAGAAGGGGACGTGGATCATTGGCATGGATTACAAGGTGCGTAGCAGGTGATGGAGGGTGATGTTGCCAGAATGAACAACAGAAACAGACAGGCTTAAATAAGACTGTGGTGATTAGTGAAAACAGGTGTGAGACATGAAAACTAATGGGTAGTCTAAGAAAAAAACAGGAAGTGCAAAAACAGGAACGGAGTGGCAAAAAAACTAACAGAAAATGACTTAAACAAAACATGATCACATAGACATGACAGTTTTTTGTATTTATTTATTTATTTATTGTCCTGTCCAGCTACTCAGGAACATTATATAGTTGATGTAGATGCACATAGATGGATGGATTGTACTTTATTGATTATTATTATACAATTACAGCAGCAGTGTACAGAGTTGAGATCAATTTAAAAAGTAAAAGGGAAAAATTGGGGGTATAAATGGAAAATAAAATATATGTATATATATATATATATAACAATAAGAATAAAAATTAAAATGCATCAATGGAATAAAAATATAACAGTAAATAAGAATATAACAAGAAAAAACTAGGCAGTAGTGACCATGTTATGAAAAAGTAATATATGCTACATAATAATACATATATAGTAATATAGTATATAATAATACATATATATATATATATATATATATATAATATTAATATATACAGCCGGGCCACAGCAGGAGGAGATAAAAAGAGAAGAAAAAAGGAAGACAGAGGAGTAAATTGCACAAAAAGAGACAACAACTAGGATTGCAAAGGGGAAATTTACCACGGGAAGTTAAGTTGGGGAAGTTTAAAAATATTTTTTGATTATTGAAAGTTGGACACCAACTATGGGAATATGTGGGAATTAATGGAGAAATACAATAATGATATATCATTGGTCATTTGGATTTCCCGGGATACTCCCGAAATTCAGCGCCTCTCCCGAAAACCTCCCGGGACAAATTTTCTCCCGAAAATCTCCCGAAATTCAGGCACAGCTGGAGGCCACGCCCCCTCCAGCTCCATGTTGACCTGAGTGAGGACAGCCTGTTTTCACGTCCGCTTTCCCACAATATAAACAGCGAGCCTGCCCAATGACGTTATAACTGTAGAATGATCGAGGGCGAGTTCTTGGTTTCTTATGTGGGTTTATTGTTAGGCAGTTTCATTAACGTCCTCCCAGTGCGGCATCAACACACAACAACAGCAGTCACCTTTTCGTCTACCGTAAACAGCAACATTGTGACACTCTTAAACGGGACAATACTGCTGTCTACTGTACGTTTTGGGCCATGCTAGTGAGAGATAGAATATTCCAGACTCTAGTGCATTTAATGGAAGCACTTTTGTGCGTGCCACACAGCAATGCATCATCAGCGCATGGTTAGAAAAACAGTGAAGTGAATTATATTTATATAGCGCTTTTCTCAAGTGACTCAAAGCGCTTTACATAGTGACACCCAATATCTAAGTTACATTCAAACCAGTGTGGGTGGCACTGTGAGCAGGTGGGTAAAGTGTCTTGCCCAAGGACACACCGGCAGTGACTAGGATGGCACAAGCGGGAATCGAACCTGCAACCCTCAAGTTGCTGGCACGGCCACTCTACCAACCGAGCTATGCCGCCCGTGACAGTGACGGAGAATAGAACAAGGATGGACAATTCAACCCTTAACTCAACAATGAGTAGATGAGCGTTATGTGTGTGTATATATACTCCTCCCCTCTTAACCACGCCCCCACACCTCCCAAAATCAGAGGTCTCAAGGTTGACAAGTATGAAATAGGACCCCTTTCATGTTTCTTTTGGGCGCTTGTTAGTGCCGTCCTTTACCATGGCAACCTCACGGAGGATTCAGAAATGCACACGCATTTATAGGTCACACAAGGACAATGCCAACTGCCAGGTGAAGGCCAAGAGTAGACAATATCCTGCACATCAGTGAAGTGGGAGAGGAAAGGAACACAAAAGCACGGCCAACCATGAGAATGTTGAGGAGACATTCATATAAACCAGCCCTGGGCAATTATTTTGCCTCAGGGGGGCCACATTTAGAGGGAAAAAATGTGTCCAGAGGCCGGTTTATCTATTTTAAGGAACACTTAATACAAAACCTTAATGCTAAAAAGGCTATCACAGACAGCCTTAAAAAAACAGAGTGGAATTTTATTTGTTTTAAACTGAATGAGACAACCAGAATGTACATGGAAATAAAGAATGTGGGATTAACTATGAAGGATAAAACACTGAATATTGACAACATATGAACTTCACACCCCGGCTCCATCCACATTATTTACAATCAAGCGAAACGCAACAAAAATGCAACGAATAGCGACATATGAACGCAAAGGATAAAAAAAACCAAAAAAACACCTACAATCTGATATAGAGTCGTGGTCAAAAGTTTACATACACTTTTTTTTGTTATAGAGTGATTCCGGTACAGGCAAGGCTTTTTTAATCAGCGACTTTATCGTGGATGTTCTCTACTAAATCTTTTCAGCAAAAATATGGCAATATGGCGAAATGATGAAGTATGACACATAGAATGGACCTGCTATCCCCGTTTGAATAAGAACATCTCATTTCAGTAGGCCTTTAATCTGCCCAGGTCTGATATAGACGTTAAGTGCACACAAGTTCGATGGCATTTGTTTTGTTCCGCCCCACCACAACAACCCCAGCCCTCTCCCCTCGCTACCCTTTTTTACGCACTTCACTGTTTGTTAAACATGAATGCGTGCGAGAGAAAGGGCAGAAAGAGCAGGGAACACAATATTGTGTACTAAAAAGGTTAGGAAATGCCATCAGACACATGCAAGGCTCCTGCATCTCGGAGCCAAAACAAACACCCGAGACTCAAACAGGGAACGCTGGCGTTTTGATGACCGCATCACAGCTGGGGTGCAGAAGTAGAACGACAATATACCTCAAATTTTTAGGATGGAAAACATTTGGGTTTGCAAAGCTCATACACACACACTGGAGTCACCTACACACACGGTGACATACTTCAGTTGACATTCTACAAAGGGCTGTTCAGCATGGAAAAACAAAACGCAATTCCATGAAAATCTTTGTATTTGTTATTTATTTTTGTTTATTGAAGTACATCACCTAGGCCGACTCCTTGCATAAACACTTTATGTGTTTTTTTTAGGGCCACAACCATTATGGTTAATTCATTTCTTTTGTTTAATGGGGAACTGCACTTTTTTTTTTTTTTTTTTTTTGCTTATCATTCACAATTATTCCATAAGGCAAGAAGACTATTTTTTTTATGTGTTCGAAATTGTAAATAATTGCAAGGAAAAGTCTGCTTACGACGGAGCCAGCTCTATTGTGCCAACAAAGCTCTTAAAAAACATCCAAACACCTCAATTAGGGTTTTATATAAAGTGCAGGTCAAAAGTTTGGACACACCTGCTCCTCAATCAAATTGTTTTATTTATTTTCATGACTATTTTCATTGTAGATTTTCACTAAAGGCATCACAACTATGAGCGAACACATGTGGAGTTATGTACTTAACAAAAAAAGAACTGTTTTATATTCCAATTTCTTCAAAATAACCACGTTTTGCTCTGATTACTGCTTTGCACACTCTTGGCAATCTCTGGATGAGCTTCAAGCACACCTGTGAAGACAAAACCATTCCAGGTGACTACCTCTTGAAGCTCATGGAGAGAATGCAAATAGTCAGCGGTCTGTTGGCTGCCGTTTTGTCGGCATCTGGTGGCCAACGACAGCAACGGTGGCCATCAATTATAGGCACAGCATTTACTTATATAACCTGATCCACAAAACCTTCCCTAGTCATAGTGGAGAAAAAAATTCTACCAGCACCAAAAAAAATCAACAAACATGATCACACAACACATTATGCACAATGAACTTTGAGAATATTATAAAAAAAATAAAATAAAAAAAAAACATCCAATCAGCATAAACGATATAAACTACGGCTATTTAAATATATTACAAGGGATGATGGGATGAATGCAAAACACTCTCTCCATTCGGCGTCGCGAGGGGTGATGGAGCCTATCTCAGCTACAATTGGGCGGAAGGCGGATTACACCCTGGACAAGTTGTCCACAATGTAAATAGTCATGAAAATAAAGAAAACACATTGAATAAGGAGAAGGTGTGTCCGAACTTTCAGCCTGTACTGCAATATATATATATATATATATATATATATATATATATATATATATATATATATATATATATATATATATATGCATACATACATACATATGTTTGTGTATATATATTTTTTAGGTGTAATTGTATTATATACATATATACTGTATATATATATACATATACATATATATATATTGTATATATATATACATACATACATATGTTTGTGTACATATATTTGTATGTGTGTTTATATTATACACATATATATATATAAATATATATATTTTTATACAAACATATATGTATACATACTTATACATATAAACATATATATATATATGTGTGTATATTATTCACACATCCATCCATCCATCCATTTTCTACCACTTATTCCCTTTTGGGGTCGCGGGGGGTGCTGGCGCCTATCTCAGCTACAATCGGGCGGAAGGCAGGGTACACCCTGGACAAGTCGCCACCTTATTCACACATATATATGTATATGTGTGTACAGTATATACATATATATACTGTATGTACAGTATTTATATGCATACATATATGTATACATACATATGTATACATACTAATATATATATATATATATATACATATATATATATATATATATACATATACACATACATACATATATATATGCACACACGCACGTGCGCGCACACACCCACACACACACACACACACACACACACACACACACACACACAGTTACTTTGCATACAGTTGGCTTTCGACCCCCCGCCAAACCTTTTAAGCCAAATGCGGCCCCCCTGTCCACAAGTTCTGACACCCCTGCCCTAATTCATAGACGATCCAATGAAGTGTCCAAAAGACGAGGCACGTTTCAAAGTAAGTAATGAAAAAACTACATTCCAAGGTGAATTTTAAGATTTCCACCCCCTTTGTTGCCGTTCAGTGGCACTCTTGCAAAAAATCCACACGCTGTCCGTGCCTGCAACAACAACTCCATCCATGCCGTGCACTAACTGTGCCAGCTGGGCAGTGTGACAGTTTATTAGAAAGGAAGTGACACCAGCAAGAGAGGCGACACTGCCGACATCACATGCACAGCCAAGTCCTTTTATCTTCACGTTGAACACACACACACACACACACACACACACACACACACACACACACACACACACACACACACTGAAGCCTTCAGAACATCCAGTCGCACCGCAGCCTAAACAAACGCACTCGCAGCGTCTCTCCACTATGAGTACACTCCTGTATAGTTGCAACATGCCAGGAGGGTGACGGACAAGGTCGTTGGACACTTGGGAAGACACCAATGATCCGGACCGAGGCGTCAGTAGAGAATGGTGGCAGCTGGTGGGGTCAGGACAAATTCCGGTGTTTAAGTCTTGGACCTCATTAGCATTCTGCAACCAGATGGACGTCACTTCCTGGCACCTCAAGAGCTCAGGGCGTTTAGTTCATTGTCCGGAAAACTCATTTGGTTGGGCTCTTCTGGACGTCGACTCCAACACTGGGGTGTGCAGGGCCAGACTACATGGGTGACCAACCTGAACATCGGGGCCGTGACCCGGATGAGAGTCAGGTTTAGAGGAGTGAGGTTAAGGGATACCAGTGAGTTTGGCCTCTCTGTGGAGCGTTGTGTAAACATCGCTTTTCGACATATTAAGAGTTGCGCTGGACATTCAGGGCCAGACTGCAAGGGTGACCCACATTAACATCGGGGCCGTGACCCGGATGAGAGTGAGGTTTAGAGGGGTGAGGTTAAGGGATACCAGTGAGTTTGGCCTCTCTGTGGAGCGTTGTGTAAACATCGCTTTTCGACATATTAAGAGTTGCGCTGGACATTCAGGGCCAGACTGCAAGGGTGACCCACATTAACATCGGGGCCGTGACCCGGATGAGAGTGAGGTTTAGAGGGGTGAGGTTAAGGGCTACCAGTGAGTTTGGCCTCTCTGTGGAGCGTTGTGTAAACATCGCTTCTCGACATATTAAGAGTTGCGCTGGACATTCAGGGCCAGACTGCAAGGGTGACCCACATTAACATTGGGGCCGTGACCCAGATGAGAGTGAGGTTAAGAGGGGGCGAGGGTAACAGATACCAGTATGTGTTGGCCTCTCTGTGGAACGCTAGATTAGAATCGCTTCTCGACGTCTTAAAAGTCCAAAGGACAATCAGGGCCAGACTACATGGAAGACTCATGTTAACATCGGGGCCGTGACCCGGATGAGAGTGAGGTTTAGAGGGGGTGAGGGTAACGGATACCTATGAGTTTGGCCTCTCTGTGGAGCGTTGTGTAAACATCGCTTCTCAACATTTTAGAAGTTGTGGTGGACAATCAGGGCCAGACTGCGTGGGTGACCCAAATTAACATTGGGGCCGTGACCCAGATGAGAGTGAGGTTTAGAGGGGGTGAGGGTAATGGATACCAGTAAGTGTTGGCCTCTCTGTGGAACGTTAAGTTAGAATCGATTCTTAACGTCTGAAGAGTCACGATGAACAATCAGGGCCAGACTACATGGGTGACCCACGTTAACTTCGGGGCCGGGACCCGGATGAGAGTGAGGTTTAGAGGGGGCGAGGGTAACAGATACCAGTAAGTTTTGGCCTCTCTGTGGAACGCGAGATTAGAATCGCTTCTCGACGTCTTAAAAGTCCAAAGGACAATCAGGGCCAGACTACATGGTTGACTCATGTTAACATCGGGGCCATGACCCGGATGAGAGTGAGGTTTAGAGGGGGTGAGGGTAACAGATACCTGTAAGTGTTGGCCTCTCTGTGGAACGTTAAGTTAGAATCGATTCTTAACGTCTGAAGAGTCACGATGAACATTCAGGGCCAGAATACATGGGTGACTCACGTTAACATCGGGGCCGTGACCCGGATGAGAGTGAGGTTTAGAGGGGGTGAGGGTAACGGATAGCAGTGAGTTTGGCCTCTCTGTGGAACATTGTTTAAACATTGCTTCTCGACGTATTAAGAGTTGCGCTGGACAATCAGGGCCGGACTGTTTGGGTGACCCACATTAACATTGGGGCCGTGACCCAGATGAGAGTGAGGTTTAGAGGAGGTGAGGGTAATGGATACAAGTACGTGTTTGCCTCTCCGTGGAACGTTAGGTAGGAATCACTTCTCGACGTCTTAAAAGTTCCTTGGACAATCAGGGCCAGACCAAATGGGTGACTCACGTTACCATCGGGGCTGTTACCCGGATGAAAGTGAGGTTTAGAGGGGGTGAGGGTAACGGATACCAGTGAGTTTGGCCTCTCTGTGGAACGTTGGGTTAGAATCGCTACTCAACGTCTTAAAAGTCCAAAGGACAAGCAAAGCCAGACTACATGGTTGACTCATGTTAACATTGGGGCCGTGACCCGGATGAGAGTGAGGTTTAGAGGGGGTGAGGGTAACAGATACCAGTGAGTTTGTTCTCTCTGTGGAGCGTTGTTTAAACATCGCTTTTCGACGTATTAAGAGTCGCACTGGACAATGAGGGCCAGACTGTGAAGGTCACCCACATTAACATTGGGGCCGTGACCCGGATGAGACTGAGGTTTAGAGAGTGTGAGGGTAATTGATACCAGTGGGTCCCGCCTCTGTGTGGAACATTAAGTAAGAATCGCTTTTCGATGACTTAAGAATCCCGCTGGACAATTAGGGCCAGACTACATGGGTGACACATGTTAAACTTTAGAGCCGTGGCCTGGAGGAGAGTGAAGTTTAAAGGGGGTAAGGTTAACAGACACCAGAGGGTTCCGTCTCTGTGCGGAACGTTAAGTAAGAATCGCTTCTCAGTGTCTTAAGAGTCACGCTGGACAATGAGGGCCAGACTGGGTGGGTGACCCGCATTAACATCGGGGCCGTGACCCGGATGAGAGTGAAGTTTAAAGGGGGTGAGGTTAACAGACACCAGAGAGTTCCGCCTCTGTGCGGAACGTTAAGTAAGAATCGCTTCTCGACGTCTTAAGAGTCAAACTGGACAATGAGGGCCAGACTGCATGGGTGACCCACGTTAACCTTTGGGGCTGTTACCCGGATGAAAGTGAGGTTTAGAGAGGGTTAAGGTAACGGATACCACTGAGTTTCGCCTCCGTGTGGAACGTTAAGTAAGAATCACTTCTGGGCATCTTAAGAGTCGCACTGGACAATCAGGGCCAGACTGCGTGGGTGACCCACATTACCATTGGGGCCGTGACCCGGATGAGAGTGAGGTTTAGAGGGGGTGAGGGTAACGGACACCAGTACGTGTTGGCCTCTTTGTGGAACGTTAGGTTAGAATCGCTTCTCGACGTCTTAAAAGTTCCTTGGACTATCAGGGCCAGACCACATGGGTGACTCACGTTACCATCGGGGCTGTTACCCGGATGAAAGTGAGGTTTAAAGAGGGTGCTGGTAAGGGACATCAGTGAGTTCCGCCTCCATGTTGAACATTAAGTAAGAATCACTTCTCAGCGTCTTAAGAGTCACGCTGGACAATGAGGGCTGTTTTCAGTACCTTGGAGACATCATGCCTTGTCGGTGTGTTGTCGGAGGTGTAACAACACAAACAGAGACAGATTCAAGTTGCACCAGTGTAATGTGAACATGAAAATGGCGGGTGTGTTACCTCGGTGACGTCACGCTCTGACGTCATCGCTAAAAGAGCGATAAACAGAAAGGCGTTTAATTTGCCAAAATTCACCCATTTAGAGTTCGGAAATCGGTTAAAAAAATATATGGGCTTTTTTCTGCAACATCAAGGTATATATTGACGCTTACATAGGTCTGGTGATAATGTTCCCCTTTAAATCCGTGGATTGGTAAGTGTTTGTTTGGCATTAAATGTGGGAGGAGGGAAAGGCTGGATGCAAATATAGCTACAAATGTACATACAGCTAGCCTAAATAGCACGTTAGCATCGATTAGCTGGCAGTCATGTCGCGACCAAATATGTCTGATTAGCACATAAGTCAACAAAACTCACCTTTGTGATTTCGTTGACTTTATCGTTGGAAATGCATCTGAATTTGAGTGTGGCAGGGTATCCACACATTCTTGCCATTTCTGCCATGTTAGGATCGATTAGCATGCCGCGCTAATCGACGCACACTCCACGTAAGACAACTTGAATCCGTCCCTGATCGTGTTGTTACAACCACCGACAACACACCGAGGAGGCATGAGGTGTCCAAAGTAAGGAAAACAGTCGAAAAAACGGAAGTTAACAGCTGATTTGACTTGTGTGTGTAATGTGTTTGAGGATATGGTGGATTGCTTCCCGTTGTGACGTCATGGGTAAAGGTAAACAAAGTCTTTTTTCTGCAACATAGGTCTGCTGATAATGTTCCCCTTTAAATGTGTGTGTTGTACTGTTGCAACAAATGCAATCCCTGAGTTGTTTGCGTTCCAAGACGCTATCGGTGCTCCAATTTGTGTACAAAGATTGCCGGTACTATTTCCTTAAAAGTCCTGTTGTGTCAGAGTAATCCCTCCCATTCGGAGTCGGTATAATTTGACCGCAATGGCGTCCGACAGTGACATTAACGGGGCTCCGTGCTCACAGTTGCAAAGCTGCAAAGGCCATAAAGCCTGCTGGGTAATTCCGAGCAAAAGAAAAGTCATGGCTCTCTCTTAGCTTGAAAAACAAACCTTTACTGGAATTAGTTTTGTTTTTTTTAAGCTGACACAGCTGAGCCTGTTTTAATGTCCCTCGCTCCGGCAAAAAAACAAACAAACAAGCTCGGTTATAAGATTTGAGTGCACACACAAAACAAACACCCATAATGCAAATGGAAGTACCGCGTATGGTATGTACCAAAATAACGCACGACCTTTGCCGCGGGCACGTACTCGGTGACACAAAGACGGCGCGACAAAAAGGAAGGCGACATGTTCGGCGGTCAATAAACGACAAGGGCTATTGTTCTCTACATCCATTCTCCTTTTTATTAGTAGCCGCGTCTTGTTTATTGAACCTGATTGGAGGGACCACCCGATTTTATTGATGGCGGAAAGGCGAGGTAAACATCGGGCAAGGTGTTGGGTAAAAATAATATAGCTGGAGAGTAAACAATTCCTTTAGTGCAGGGGTCACCAACGCGGTGCCCGTAAGGACCAGATGAGTCACCCACTGGCCTTTTCTAAAAATAGCTCAGATAGCAGCACTTACCAGTGAGCTGCCTCAATTTTTTAAATTCTATTTATTTACTAGCAAACTGGTCTCGCTTTGCTCAAAATTTTTAATTCTAAGAGACACAAAACTCAAATAGAATTTGAAAATCCAAGAAAATATTTGCCAGCAACTTGAGGGTTGCAGGTTCGATTCCCGCGTGTGCCATCCTAGTTACTGCCGTTGTGTCCTTGGGCAAGACACTTTACCCACCTGCTCCCAGTGCCACCCACACTGGTTTAAATGGAACTTAGATATGTAAAGCGCTTTGAGTCATTTGAGAAAAAGCGCTATATAAATATAATTCACTTCACTTTAAAGACTTGGTCTTCACTTGTTTAAATAAATTCATTTATTTTTTTACTTTGCTTCTTATAACTTTCAGAAAGACAATTTTAGAGAAAAAATACAACCTTAAAAATTATTTTAGGATTTTTAAACACATATACCTTTTTACCTTTTAAATTCCATCCGCTTCTTCCCTGACAATTTAAATCAATGTTCAAGTATTTTATATTTTTTTATTGTAAAGAATAATAAATACATTTTAATTCAATTCTTCATTTTAGCTTCTGTTTTTTCGACGAAGAATATTTGTGAAATATGTATTCGAACTTATTATGATTAAAATTAAAAAATAATATTCTGGCAAATCTAGAAAATCTGTAGAATCAAATTTAAATCTTATTTCAGAGTCTTTTGAATTTCTTTTAAATTTTTTGTTCTGGAAAATCTAGAATAAATAATTATTTGTCTTTGTTAGAAATATAGCTTGGTCCAATTTGTTATATATTCTAACAAAGTGCAGATTGGATTTTAAACTATTTAAAACACGTCATCAAAATTCTAAAATTAATCGTAATCAGGAAAAATTACGAATGATGTTCCATAATTTATTTTATTTTATTTTTCCCAAAAATTCGAATTAGCTAGTTTTTCTCTTCATTTTTTTCGGTTGAATTTTGAATTTTAAAGAGTCGAAATTGAAGATAAACTATGTTTCAAAATTTAATTTGCATTTTTTTTTCCTGTTTTCTCCTCTTTTAAACCATTCAATTAAGTGTTTTTTTCATCATTTACTCTCTACAAAAAACCTTCCGTAAAAGGAAAATAAATTTACAACAGATTGACGGACAGAAATTCCCATTTTTATAAATATATACATATGTATAGATTTATTTATTAAAGGTAAATTGAGCAAATTGGCTATTTCTGGCAATTTATTTAAGTGTGTATCAAACTGGTAGCCCTTGGCATTAATCAGTACCCAAGAAGTAGCTCTTGCTTTCAAAAAGGTCGGTGACCCCTGACATAGCATATAGCAGTTAGCATCCCATGACCCACAATGCACTTCTGCCATGACCCTCCCCCGCCAAATTCTTATTGGTTGACGTGTGTGTGACGATTGCTGACATTTTCTTCGTCTCTTCCCCGAATGAGATAAATAATATTGATATTTTACGGTAATGCCTTAACAATTTCACACATAAGTCTCTCCGGGATATATGTGGGACCCCCGGCCAAACTATGAAAAAAACTGTGACTTATAGTCCGAAAAATACGGTATTTTGAGACAAGAGCTATAGTGATGCATGCTTGGTTATTGTTTCAAGGCCTACTGAAATGAGATGTTCTTATTTAAACGGGGATATTGCCATATTTTTGCTGAAAGGAATTAGTAGAGAACATCGAGGATAAATTTCGCAAATTTGGTCGCTAATAAAAAAGCCTTGCCTGTACCGGAAGTAGCAGACGATGTGCGCGTGACGTCACGGGTTGTGGAGCTCCTCACATCTGAACATTGTTTACAATCATGGCCACCAGCAGCGAGGGCGATTCGGACCAAGAAAGCAACGATTTCCCTATTAATTTGAGCGAGGATGAAAGATTTGTGGATGAGGATAGTGAGAGTGAAGGACTAGAAAAGGAAAAGACGAGGGCAGTGGGAGCAATTCAGATGTTATTAGACACATTTACTAGGATATTTCTGGAAAATCCCTTATTTGCTTATTGTGGTACTAGTGTTTTAGTGAGATTATATGGTCGTACCTGAAAGTCGGTGGGGTGTGGCCACGGAAGTGGTGACCGTCAGTGTCTCTGAGGGAAACCACGTTTCTTGACGAGGCAAAGCGAAGGCAGCCAGTTGGGCCGGGCTAAGCTTTTTTTCCTCCTCCTCCACGGTGGAAGCATTCCACGTTCGGGGACGGCCGGTCGGAGGAGGCAAGACAGTCCGCAGCTGCCCCTTTGACAGGTGCACGAGGAACGACGCAAGCTCCGCTCATGTCTACGGTAAGAGCCGAGTTATTACCACAATTTTCTCACCGAAACCTGCCGGTTGACATGTGGTCGGGAACCATGTTCGCTTGTCCGCTCTGTTCCATAGTAAGACTTCACCTTCGGGAATGTAAACACACCGGCTGTGTTTGTGTTGCTAAAGGCAGCCGCAATACACCGCTTCCCACCTACATCTTTCTTCTTTGACGTCTCCATTATTAATTGAACAAATTGCAAAAGATTCGGCAACACAGATGTCCAGAATACTGTGTAATTATGCGATTAAAGCAGACTACTTATAGCTGGGATCGGGCTGGAAAAAAAAATATCCGCTACGAGCACACGTCATCATACCAACGTTTTCAACAGAATACTTCGCGAAAAATTTTAAAAAATTGCAATTTAGTAAACTAAAGCGGCCGTATTGGCATGTGTTGCAATGTTAATATTTCATCATTGATATATAAACTATCAGACTGTGTGGTCGCTAGAAGTGGCTTTCAGTAGGCCTTTAAAGGGGAACATTATCACAATTTCAGAAGGGTTAAAACCAATAAAAATCAGTTCCCAGTGGCCTATTTTATTTTTCGACGTTTTTTTTCTAAATTTTCCCCATTATGGAATATCCCGAAAAAAGGCTTTAAAGTGCCTGATTTTCGCTATCTGTGAATCCGCCGTCCATTTTCATGTGATGCCATCTAGTGATGCTAATACAAACAAACATGGCGGATAGCACAGCAATATATAGCCACATTAGCTCGGATTCAGACTCGGATTTCAGCGGCTTAAGCGATTCAACAGATTACGCATGTATTGAAACAGATGGTTGGAGTATGGAAGCAGATAGCGAAAACTAAATTGAAGAAGAAACTGAAGCTATTGAGCGAATAGCTATTGACGCTATTCGCCTTCTAACCAACGACTGAGTGTCGCAGGATATCCATACATCTTTGTGCCATGTCTGCCACTGGAGCAACTTAAATTAGTCGATTGGTAAGCGTTTGTTTGGCATTAAATGTGCGTGGAGGGAAAGGCTAGATGCAAATATAGCTACAAATGTACATACAGCTAGCCTAAATAGCATGTTAGCAACGATTAGCTGGCAGCCATGCCGCGACCAAATATGTCTGATTAGCACATAAGTCAACAAAACTCACCTTTGTGATTTCGTTGACTTTATCGTTGGAAATGTATCTGCTTTGAGTGTTGCAGCATATCCACACGTTTCTCTGTGCCATGTCTGTCTTAGCATCGCCGGTAAAATGTGCAGACCAAAGAGGGACTTTCGCATCTTCTGACACTGGAGCAACTTAAATCCGTCGATTGGTAAGTGTTTGTTTGGCATTAAATGTGGGGGGAGGGAAAGGCTGGATGCAAATATAGCTACAAATGTGCATACAGCTAGCCTAAGTAGCATGTTAGTAACGATTAGCTGGCAGTCATGCCACGACCAAATATGTCTGATTAGCACATAAGTCAACAAAACTCACCTTTGTGATTTCGTTGACTTTATCGTTGGAAATGCATCTGCTTTGAGTGTCGCAGGGTATCCCCACGTTTCTCCGTGCCATGTCTGTCTTAGCATCGCCGGTAAAATGTGCAGACCAAAGAGGGACTTTCGCATCTTTTAACACTGGAGCAACTTAAATCCGTCGATTGGTAAGTGTTTGTTTGGCATTAAATGTGGGTGGGGGGAAAGGCTGGATGCAAATATAGCTACAGATGTACATACAGCTAGCCTAAACAGCATATTAGCAACGATTAGCATGCCGTGCTAATCGATGCACACTCCACGTAAGTCAACTTGAATCCGTCCCTGATCGTGTTGTTACATCACCGACGAGGCATGATGTCTCCAAGGTACCGAAAACAGTCGAAAAAACGGAAAATAACAGTTGATTTGACTTGGTGTTTGTAATGTGTTTGAGAAAATGGTGGATTGACTACCTTTGCCAATAATAGAAAGGCGTTTAATTCGCCAAAATTCACCCATTTAGAGTTCGGAAATCTGTTAAAAAAATAGATCGTCTTTTTTCTGCACCATCAAGGTATATATTGACACTTACAAAGGTCTGCTGATAATGTTCCCCTTTAAAGTCATATCCAAGAATTGCGAGAACGATTTTTTATTGTCAATATCAGTTGCTGAGTTTCATTTTTTTATGTTTTCTGCTGGTTTTGTGCCTCCATATTTTTTCAATTAAAAAGGTTGAACAACACTTGTTTAGGCCATTTTTTTGGAGTGCTCAAACCTAAAAAAAAAATGCTTGTTTATTTTTTTAATTATTCCCGACTAAAACCAGCGATTGGCAACCTTCCATCCAACACGCGCGACTAACTTTCATTTCCTGAGCTGTGCACTCCAGAGAGCTTCATTTGGAGTGTTGCGACACATTAAGATGTGTGTTTATTTGAAGTGGCTTTTCCGGCTATTGATTCACGACGTACACAAACATCCAGCACATGTTCTCCATACATGACATGAGAGTCCTCATAATTGTGTTTGATCAGGAGGAGCAGCAGATGCTGCCCACTTGTGTTTATATACACATGCAAATGTGGAATACTTGACGGAACTGGACGAGATTTGCAATTAACTTACATTCTCTGGTTGTTCGTCAACGAAAAATGTCATTATTTTTGCAAAACTCAATATTTTTTTAGACCTTTAACATCAAAACTGTCGCCGTCATGATGATGAGCAGTGTTGTTTTTAAATGGCCGTAAGTCTTGAAATATAGAAAGTATTTCAATGGTGGGAGTCTGCGCTTTTGGTGGCTATAAGAGTTATTACGGTAAAAACACCAAAACGTGGGTGTCAGAAACAGATGCGGAAAGCAGATTTTTACCTGATAATATATCACATTTTAGGTGTTTCTTACATCTTCCGATGCTCTTATGTTGATAATATTCAGTGTTTTATGGTTCATAGTTAATATGGTGAATTCTACTTTCTTTATTTTCATGTACATTCTGGGTGTCTCATTCAGTACAAAACTGTAAAATTCCAACCCGTTTTTCTTGATTAATGTACATATACACACTTATATATATATATATATATATATATATATATATATATATATATATATATATATCAATCAATCAATGTTTATTTATATAGCCCCAAATCACAAATGTCTCAAAGGACTGCACAAATCATTACGACTACAACATCCTCGGAAGAACCCACAAAAGGGCAAGGAAAACTCACACCCAGGGGGCAGGGAGAATTCACATTCAGTGGGACGCCAGTGACAATGCTGACTATGAGAAACCTTGGAGAGGACCTCAGATGTGGGCAACCCCCCCCCCTCTAGGGGACCGAAAGCAATGGATGTCGAGCGGGTCTCACATGATACTGTGAAAGTTCAATCCATAGTGGCTCCAAGACAGCAGTGAGAGTCCCGTCCACAGGAAACCATCTCAAGCGGATCAGCAGCGTAGAGATGTCCCCAACCGATACAGGCGAGCGGTCCATCCTGGGTCCCGACGAGCGGTCCATCCTGGGTCTCGACTCTGGACAGTCAGTACTTCATCCATGGTCATCGGACCGGACCCCCTCCACAAGGGAGGGGGGGACATAGGAGAAAGAAAAGAAGCGGCAGATCAACTGGTCTAAAAAGGAGGTCTATTTAAAGGCTAGAGTATACAGATGAGTTTTAAGATGAGACTTAAATGCTTCTACTGAGGTAGCATCTCGAACTGTTACCGGGAGGGCATTCCAGAGTACTGGAGCCCGAACGGAAAACGCTCTATAGCCCGCAGACTTTTTTTGAGCTCTAGGAATCACTAATAAGCCGGAGTCTTTTGAACGCAGATTTCTTGCCGGGACATACGGTACAATACAATCGGCAAGATAGGCTGGAGCTAGACCGTGTAGTATTTTATATATATATATATATATATATATATATATATACACACACACACATAATTAATTTAAAACTTCTTCTCACTCCTGCGCTTACCTAGGGGATGCGGTAAAAGTAAGCAAGAGCTAATTTTATCGTTGTTTAATCGTTCATAGTTAATATGGTGAATTCCACTTTGTTTATGTTCATGTTATTATGGGTGTCTCATTCAGTAAAAAACTGTAAAATTCCAATCCGTTTTTCTTGAAATGGTCTATCATAATACACACACACATATATATATATATATATATATATATATATATATATATATACACATACACACACATATATATATATATATATATATATATACACACACACATATATACATATATATATACTGTATATATATACATATACATGTATATATGTATATATATATATATATATACATATGTGTGTGTATATGTATATATACTGTATATATATAAACATATACATGTGTATATATATATATATATATATATATATATATATATACTGTATATATATATATATATAAACATATACATGTATATATATATATATACATATACATGTATATATATATATATATATATATATATACACACATATATA
This sequence comes from Nerophis ophidion, assembly GCF_033978795.1. Classification (NCBI taxonomy): domain Eukaryota; kingdom Metazoa; phylum Chordata; class Actinopteri; order Syngnathiformes; family Syngnathidae; genus Nerophis; species Nerophis ophidion. The sequence goes on along the minus strand of NC_084631.1, from coordinate 2,867,093 downwards.
TATACATATATGTGTGTGTGTATATATATATATATATATATATATATATATATATATATATATATATATGTATATATATATATATATATATATATATATATATATATACACACACATATATATATATACATATATGTGTGTGTGTATATATATATATATATATATATATATATATATATATATATATATATATATATATATATATATATATATATATATTCATCATTAAATAGTTGCTTATAAACATGCAAATTAGTAATATATTGGCTCTTAATTAGTCATTATTAAGTACTTATTAATGCCTTATTCTGCATACTGTATTTCTTTGAATTGCCGCCGGGTATATAGTATGCGCCTGCCTAGAATTACAGCCGGGTCAAACTTGTTTCGCAAAAAAATTAGCGCATGCTTAGCATTACTGCCAGCTCAGGATTAACGCCGGGTCAAACACCTTTTGCAAAATACTATTTTTATTAGCGCGTGTCTAGAATTTCCGCCGGGTCAAATTCGTTTCGCTAAATATTTAGCATATGCCTAGAATTTCCGCCGGGTCAAACTCGTCACGTCACGAGTGACACTTCACCTGTCATCATTTTCAAAATGGAGGAGGCTGACTTCAATCATTTGAAATCGCATAAAGGGAAGAAGATTAAGAGCTATTCAGTAGGATTTAAGGTCCAAGCTATTGAATATGCTAAAAAGAACAGTAAGCAGCTATCAGCTATGTTTTATTAATATACCGTAGCTGCGTGTGTCAAATATGAGTCATCAAATGACTCCCACCTCCTGGTGGTAGAGGGCGCTAGTGATCCTTCTTGCGACTACTCGGCTGCAGAAGAAGTGACAACAAGCAGCAAGAGTGAGCAGCGATCCTTTATTTTTTCGTCTCGCTTGCACTTTTAACATGGAGGATTAAATATCTAAAATAAAACAGTTTTCTAAACTGGACTTTCAATCGAAGCAGGAGGTAATAAAGGAAGATCTCCATCGAGACAGAGAGACTTTGAAAACTGAAGAAAGATAAGGAAGACTTCTATAAACAAGTTATCGATGCTTTTGATCAGAAGGAGCTGTGCATGGACTTCATTTATAAGTAAAGGTAAGACCATAATAACCTTTTTTTTTTTTAATTAAATGTGCTTTTCATGATGGTATCCTTACATCACACTCAAATTTTTAGGCGCTGGCCTGAATTTACCGCATGTCTTTGGTAAGCGCCGGACTGAGAAGAGGTTTTAGATTAATTAGCGCCCCGGCGGCAATTCAAGGAAATACGGTATAAAAGTGGGTGACATTGTTATCACCAGGAAAGATGAGATCACCTACCTAGGTTCCATTCTAGAGGCTAATCTTTCCTGTGATAAAATGCCAACCAAGGTGATCAAAAAGGTCAACGAAAGAACGAGATTCCTCTACAGAATCTCCTCTCTGGTCAACAAAAGCACCTTGAGGATTCTAGCGGGAAATCTCATTCAACCCTTCTTCGATTACGCTTGCACCTCCTGGTACCCCAGCACCTCCAAAACCCTCAAATCTAGACTCCAAACATCCCAGAATAAGCTAGTCCGATTACTTTTAGACCTCCACCCCAGATCACACCTCAATCCAACCCACTTCTCCAAAGTGGGCTGGCTCAGGGTGGAGGACAGAATAAAACAACTTGCACTGAGCCTGGTCTATAAAATCCGCTACACCTCCTTGATACCGAAGTACATGTCAAACTACTTCCTTAAAGGGAGCTCCACAAACCACGTTAAACCCAGATTCCGATCTGACAAAGGTCTTAACTCATTCTCTTTCTATGCCACATCAATGTGGAATGCACTCCCAACAGGTATAAAAGTAAGTGCATCTCTATATTCCTTTAAAAGCGCTCTAAAACAAAACCTCCAGGCAACTTCAACACTTTACTAATACCCTCCTCCATTCACATCCCATCTCCCCGGATTATAAACAACTCAAATGTACTTCTAATGTATATACTTGTTCTTATGCTATGTGAACTCACTATGTTCTCTGCTGGCTGTACATATCCTACTAAGTAAGACCTACACTGTTTCAATGTCCACATTTCTCTGTTGATGCAATTGTTGATGACTGAAGTACTGATATCAACCAAAGCTCCTCATCCCACCCCCGGATTGTAAATAATGTAAATAATTCAATGTACATACTATGATGATTAACTTGTGTTATGACTGTATTATGTTGATAGTATATATTTGTACCATGAATTGATTAACGTGGACCCCGACTTAAACAAGTTGAACAACTTATCGGGGTGTTACCATTTAGTGGTCAATTGTACGGAATATGTACTGTACTGTGCAATCTACTAATAAAAGTATCAATCAATCAATGCAATATATCTTAATATACAACCAGTAAATACTCACCATTACTAACCCTGACCCTGACCCTCTAACCCTAAACCTAACCAAATAACAATAAATTAAGTCTTTGTTACTTAGAATATGTTCCCCATATTAAAGTGTTACCGCTTTATTTTGTATTTGCAAATATATGTTATCCAATTTTACAGCTAAAATGACATTTAAATGTCATACTTTGCTCACGCAAACATTTATTTTATTTTATTATTTTTTCAAAAGCCAGACAAAGTCCCAGACTTGCGTGAATCGGGCAAGTCTTGCATGATAGCGACTGTGTCACCAAGAGAGTAGAGTACAGTGATACATCCTGACACATCCGGCTCTACACTGTCTGCTGACTTTCACGATATCACATACAAAAAAAAAAAAAAAGAAGAGTCGACACAGACACACCAAACCGGGAAAACGTACTCCACTGCGCTTGGCTCCTAGCGGGCAATCACGCTTAAGTGTGTTAAGGCGTGCCGACATGGCGTGAGAGCCACTGTCAGTTAGCACCTCCTAGCAGGGTCATACAAGGAGATAGGGAGCAAACACATGGGGAACGGCATGATGGTCGGGGGGTGGGATTTGGAAGTGGGGGTGTTGCAGGCATGGAAAGGGTGAAATGAGAAAAAGCACGAGTTAAAGGAGGAGAAATAAACATGCTTCATGAATAATTCAATGTAGGCCATAGCCCGGGAGACTTTAACACACACACACACAGACACACACACACTCTTGTATTTCGGACATTCTGGGGACCTCCGAAAAATGCCTACCTCTTTAGGACCACCCTTTTGTAGATATATAAAGATTTGTATTTACAACATTAATAATATATACATACTATGCAAATATAAAAAAAAGCTTGTTGTGAAAAAGGAGTTGGAATTTCACAAGAAAAACTTAGAATTTTGGCAGTATTGTAATAAAAGTCGTAATTGTACTCAACACAAGTCAAAATTATACAATATAATTGTGCAATATTATGATAAAAGTTGGAATTTTACTCAATAACAGTCGCATGAATTGATTAACGTGGACCCCGACTTAAACTTATTGGGGTGTTACCATTTAGTGGTCAATTGTACGGAATATGTACTGTACTGTGCAATCTACTAATACAAGTTTCAATCAATCAATCAAAAGCTTCACATTTTTGGCCATTTAATGAAAATGTAGCCTAATTGTACTCGACAAAAGTCACCATTTTCGAAGAAAACTTTAAAATTTTGCCAATATTGTAATAAAAATCTGAATTTTACTTGGCAAAATTATGACAAGTCATCAAGAACAACACAAAAATTGGCAATATTGCGATAAACGTCGGAAATTTATCGGACAAATGTCACCATTTTGCATTGAAAAGTAATACTTTTACATAAAATAATAATTTTCTGAGAAAATATTGCAATATTACAGAAACAGAAATAATATGAGAAATTGTTCTCGACTTTATAAGAAAGATTTATATTAACAAAATTAATGATATATACAAACTATGCAAATGTAAAAAAGCTTGTTGATAAAAAGGAGTTGGAGTTTTACAAGAAAAAGGTCACAATATCGCAGGAAAAATTCTGAATTTTGGCAGTATTATAATAAAAGTCGGAATTTCACTCAATGCAAGTCAAAATTATACAAGAAAAACTGAATATTTGAGCAATATTATGATAAAAGTTGGAATTTTACTCAATAACAGTCGCATTAATTGATTAACGTGGACCCCGACTTAAACTTATTGGGGTGTTACCATTTAGTGGTCAATTGTACGGAATATGTACTGTACTGTGCAATCTACTAATAAAAGTTTCAATCAGTCAATCAAAAAGTTTAAAATTTTGGCAATTTTAATGAAAATAGTCCCAATTTTACTCAACAAAAGTCACCATTTTATAAGAAAAAATTAAAATGATGCCAATATTGTAATAAAAATCTGAATTTTACTTGGCAAAATTATAACAATTCATCATTTTACTCAAAAAATGTCACTATTTTACAAGAACAACACAAAAATTGGCAATATTGTGATTACAAAGTCAGAATTTTATCTGACACATGTCACCATTTTGTTTTAAAAAGTAACACTTTTACATTAAAAAAGTAATGCTTTTCTGAGAAAATATTGCAATATTACAGAAATGGAAAAAATATGAGAAATTGTTCTCGACTTAAACTTATTGGGGTGTTACCATTTAGTGGTCGATTGTACGGAATATGTACTGTACTGTGCAATCTACTAATAAAAGTTTCAATCAATCAATCAAAAAGCTTAAAATGTTGGCAGTTTTAATGAAAATAGTCCCAATTTTATTCGACAAAAGTCACCATTTTCAAAAAAAAACTTTAAAATGTTGCCAATAGTGTAATAAAAATCTGAATTTTACTTGGCAAAATTATAACAAGTCATCATTTTACTCAGAAAATGTCACTATTTTACAAAAATTGGCAATATTGCGATAAAAATCGGAATTTTATTGGACAAATGTCTCCATTTTGCTTTAAAAAGTAATACATTTACATAAAAAAGTAATAATTTTTTGAGAAAATATCGCAATATTACAGAAACGGAATAAATATGAGAAATTGTTCTCGACTTTATAAGACAAAAATCGATACGTTGTGAGAAAAATTACATTTTTTTGTAATTTGGTTTTAATCGTCATTATTTACTTCAAATTATTACAGTATGTCTTTATTTACATATTTATTCATTTATTTATTTTTTCATTATTTTTGCCCAAAGGGGGCGCATTTCAATTCCTTACACTCACTCGACATTACATATGTTGGCCAGACGGGGGAGCACTTTAAACATTTACACACACTTGTTATTTCATATGTTGACCAGAGAGGGAGCACTTTTAAAACCGACAAAAATTCAATTAAAAAAAAAAAATCTCTCCTTTTTTTGACCACCCTAATTTTGATAGATTTCACCACCAGGGGTGCAAATGAGTCATTTTCTATTCGATGCAATGGCTTTCTGTATTGGGACCATAATTTATGTCCCAACTTTCTACTTGGTACTTTTCCTTGTTGCTGTCTCAAGAAGGGTAGAAATACAAGAACACACACACACACACACACACACACACACACACACACACACACACACACACACACACACACACACACACACACACAGCAGGTCACTTTGTAATGGAGGGATTACTGTGCTTTCGTGACAAGTCAGGTCTGATCCAGAGGAAACACCTCAGGCGGAGCAGAAGAGACAGAATTGGGGGGTTGGGGGGGTTGGGGGGCAGAGAGGAGCCACGGAATGAGGGCAAGTGTTCCGGAAGGTGTGGGTTTTGCTTTTGGTTTTCTTTTATTTCCCCTTCTATCGCGCCTCCTTTCTTTGGTTGTGTTGATTCGCGGCCCTCTGGAATGATGGCGGATGTCAAGTGGCTTTTCTTTAAAGGCCAATAAGTACGGCATCAGACGCGGAGGCTGCCAAACGAGCTAGGACACCCGAGCTGAGGCGTTCATTGATGTCGCCCGACAACCCGACCACACATCATATTGAATACGAGACGCTGAATTTTTATTTCAAAACAGAACCTTTCATCTTATTTGAAGTTGGCCGTGACTTGAAGCTCAGTAGAGGAAAAAAAAGCCCTTTAGAAGTGTAAATCGAAACAATCATCTGTCAGATTTAAAAGTCATCTTTCTAAGAGAAGCATGGACACTCCTGGTCTTACTTGCCAACCCTCCCGGGTTTTCCGGGAGACTCCTGAAGTTTAGCGCCTCTACCCAAAACCTCCCGGGACAAATTTTCTCCCGAAAATCTCCTGAAATTCAGGCGGAGCTGGAGGCCACGCCCCCTCCAGTTTCTGAGTGAGGTGTCGACAGCCTGTTTTCACGTTCACAATATAAACAGCTGGTTAATCAATCAATCAATCAATGTTTACTTATATAGCCTTAAATCACTAGTGTCTCAAAGGGCTGCACAAACCACCACGACATCCTCGGTAGGCCCACATAAGGGCAAGGAAAACTCACACCCAGTGGGACGTCGGTGACAATGATCACTATGAGAACCTTGGAGAGGAGGAAAGCAATGGATGTCGAGCGAGTCTAACATGATACTGTGAAAGTTCAATCTATAGTGGATCCAACACAGTCGCGAGAGTCCAGTCCAAAGCGGATCCAACACAGCAGCGAGAGTCCCGTTCACAGCGGAGCCAGCAGGAAACCATCCCAAGCGGAGGCGGATCAGCAGCGCAGAGATGTCCCCAGCCGATACACAGGCAAGCAGTACATGGCCACCGGATCGGACCGGACCCCCTCCACAAGGGAGAGTGGGACATAGAAGAAAAGAAAAGAAACGGCAGATCAACTGGTCTAAAAAGGGAGTCTATTTAAAGGCTAGAGTATACAAATGAGTTTTAAGGTGAGACTTAAATGCTTCTACTGAGGTGGCATCTCGAACTGTTACCGGGAGGGCATTCCAGAGTACTGGAGCCCGAACGGAAAACGCTCTATAGCCCGCAGACTTTTTTTGGGCTTTGGGAATCACTAATAAGCCGGAGTCCTTTGAACGCAGATTTCTTGCCGGGACATATGGTACAATACAATCGGCAAGATAGGATGGAGCTAGACCGTGTAGTATTTTATACGTAAGTAGTAAAACCTTAAAGTCACATCTTAAGTGCACAGGAAGCCAGTGCAGGTGAGCCAGTATAGGTATATATGTATGTATATATGTATATAAAGGTATATACAGTATAGGTATATATGTATGTATATATGTATATAAAGGTATATACAGTATAGGTATATAAAGGTATATACAGTATAGGTATATATGTATGTATATATGTATATAAAGGTATATACAGTACAGGTATATATGTATGTATATATGTATATAAAGGTATATACAGTATAGGTATATATGTATGTATATATGTATATAAAGGTATATACAGTATAGGTATATATGTATGTATATATGTATATAAAGGTATATACAGTACAGGTATATATGTATGTATATATGTATATAAAGGTATACACAGTATAGGTATATATGTATGTATATATGTATATAAAGGTATATACAGTACAGGTATATATGTATGTATATATGTATATAAAGGTATATACAGTACAGGTATATATGTATGTATATATGTATATAAAGGTATATACAGTACAGGCGTAATGTGATCAAACTTTCTTGTTCTTGTCAAAAGTCTAGCAGCCGCATTTTGCACCAACTGTAATCTTTTAATGCTAGACATGGGGAGACCCCAAAATAATACGTTACAGTAGTCGAGGCGAGACGTAACAAACGCATGGATAATGATCTCAGCGTCTTTAGTGGACAGAATGGATCGAATTTTAGCGATGTTACGGAGAAGTTAAGTTCAGTTAACCTATGTTAAGTTAAGTTAAGGCTAAGTTCCGAGCCGCAGCTGCGATTGGACCTGGAGAGCCTCCGGGAAGAAGTAGAGGACTACCAATGCTTGGCACAATTCTAGCTGTAAATATACTCCTCCCCTCTTAACCACGCCCCCGATGCTCCTGGTTCCTGGCCGGCGTCTCCTCACCACACCTCCCAGACACCAAAAATGAGGGTTTCATTTTTTAAGTGCACAAAAAAGATGTGGAGGCAAACTGAACCGCAATTAATGAGGTTTTGACGGAGAAAGGAAACAGGGATATGGTTTCTCTGTAGAAAAGGCTATTTGTCCATCATCCTTCACACAATAACCCACACATGAACAAATCAATGTGTCAATACTTTTCTGAAAAAGTGAAAGGCACCTCACAAACACGCACTCTGACTGAGATGACCTCTGGCCTGCAAATGGATATTCTGGTTTTGAATCGATAATGTATCACATTATTATTATTACTGGAACCCACCACATAGTCCATGTAGGGGACTGCACTTAAAAGGGGAACATTATCAGCAGACCTATGTAAGCGTCAATATGTACCTTGATGGTGCAGAAAAAAGACCATATATTTTTTTAACCGATTTCCGAACTCTAAATGGGTGAATTTTGGCGAATTAAACGACTTTCTGTTTATCGCGCTGGAGGCGATGACGTCAGAATTTTCAACACATTACAAACACCGGGTCTCAGCTCTGTTATTTTCCATTTTTTTGACTATTTTTTGAAACCTTGGAGACATCATTCTTCGTCGGTGTGTTGTCGGAGGGTGTAACAACACTAACAGGGAGGGATTCAAGTTGCACCACCGGCCCGAAGATGCCAAAGTGGCAAGAAATCTGCCGCCAGACCCCCATTGAATGTACCAGAGTGGGGCGGCATAGCTCGGTTGGTAGAGTGGCCGTGCCATTAACTTGAGGGTTGCAGGTTCGATTCCCGCTTCTGCCATCCTAGTCACTGCTGTTGTGTCCTTGGGCAAGACACTTTACCCACCTGCTCCCAGTGCCACCCACACTGGTTTAAATGTAACTTAGATATTGGGTTTCACTATGTAAAGCGCTTTGAGTCACTAGAGAAAAGCGCTATATAAATATAATTCACTTCACATTTGACCGGCGATGCTAAGACAGACATGGCACAGAGATGTATGGATAACCTGCAGATGCATTTGCAACCATTAAGTCAACAAAATCACAAAGGTGAGTTTTGTTGATGTTGACTGCCAGCTGATCGATGCTAACATGCTACGCTAATCGATGCTAACATGCTATTTACCAGCGATGCTAAGGCAGACATGGCACAGAGATGTATGGATAACCTGCAGATGCATTTGCAACGATAAAGTCAACAAAATCACAAAGGTGAGTTTTGTTGATGTTGACTGCCAGCTAATCGATGCTAACATGCTATTTACCAGCGATGCTAAGGCAGACATGGCACAGAGATGTATGGATAACCTGCAGATGCATTTGCAACGATAAAGTCAACGAAATCACAAAGGTGAGTTTTGTTGATGTTGACTGCCAGCTAATCGATGCTAACATGCTACGCTAATCAATGCTAACATGCTATTTACCGGCGGTGCTAAAGCAGACATGGCACAGAGATGTATGGATAACCTGCAGATGCATTTGCAACGATAAAGTCAACGAAATCACAAAGGTGAGTTTTGTTAATGTTGACTGCCAGCTAATCGATGCTAACATGCTACGCTAATCGATGCTAACATGCTATTTACCGGCGGTGCTAAAGCAGACATGGCACAGAGATGTATGGATAACCTGTAGATGCATTTGCAACTATATTACGTTTCCTTCCACCCACATTTAATGCGAAACAAACACTTACCAATCGACGGATTTAAGTTGCTCCAGTGTCAAAAGATGCGAAAGTCCTGATCGTTTGGTCCGCACATTTTACCGGCGATGCTAACGCAGCTATACAGCCATGCTATGACTATGAATTCGCTCAATAGCTTCAGTTTCTTCTTCAATACTTTCATACTCCGACCATCTGTTTCAATACATGCGTAATCTGTTGAATCGCTTAAGCCGCTGAAATCCGAGTTTGAATCCGAGCTAATGTTGCTATATCTTGCTGTGGTATTCCCATTGTTTGTTTACATTGGCAGCACTGTGTGACGTCACAGGGAAATGGCCAGTGTCTTCAAAGAGAGCGAAAATAAGGCACTTTAAAGTTTTATTTAGGGATATTCCGAGACCGGTAAAATTTTGAAAAAAACTTCAAAAAATACAACAAGCCACTGGGAACTGATTTTTATTCTTTTTAACCCTTTTGAAATTGTGATAATGTTCCCCTTTAACAAGGAGTTTTTAACAACACACTCCAAGAGTTACTGCATTAAGTAGAAGGATTTGTTGTTACCCCCTACAAAGTTGTTGTGTGCGTCAACACATAGTAATTTGTGTAAAATATATTAGTACCGTATTTTTCAGACTCTAAATTACCGTATTTTCCGCACTATAAGGCGCACCTTCAATGAATGTACTATTTTAAAACTTTGTTCATATATAAGGCGCATAGAATATATGCTACAGTAGAGGCCGGGGTTACGTTATGCATCCTTTAGACCAGAGGTCGGGAACCTTTTTGGCTGAGAGAGCCAAGAAGCCAAATATTTTAAAATGTATTTCCGTAAGAGCCATATCATATTTTTTTTTAACACTGAACACAACAAAACGCGTGCATTTTTAAGAAAGACCAACATTTCTAGAGAGGTCTCTTATTCTTTGTACTAACATTGTTACTCTGAAGCTAACTGTGGAGGGGGCGTGGCCTGCGGGCCTGCTGCGAAGCGGGGTGTTGCCAGTACCGGCCACGAAATCAGCGACAGGTGCGTAGAGGGCCCACCTGGGCCTTTTTATCTGATCACCCGTCGCTATGTTATAAGCAGCAGCCAGGATGAGAGACAGGGTTGGGGCTGGAGCCAGAGCGCGAGCGAGAACGAAAGAGAAAAAGACAATTGCTGGAAAGCGACTGAGAGACTTATTGAAAAATAAAACAATATTGTAACCCTGAAACAGGCTCTTGGTGGTCTGAAGAACCCCCAGGAGGACAAGCCCCACATTAACCAATAATAAATAAATAACTTCTTACCAACTTCTTGAACATAAAAATGCATGACAATATTTTATATTTTGAACGTTATCGTGGAATTCTGCTGCTTCCGGGTTCTCGGGACCACCAAGGACTGACACGACAAGCTTTCAAGTTCGACAATATTTATTTTCTTCAATAATATTTTCTGCTTTTCAGCAATTGTCTGACTTCCCCATGTCACTCTCTGCCTTTCGGCACTGTCGTCCGTCCAACTCTCTCTCTCGGTTCCGCCTCCCGACTGCCGCCTTTTAACAGAACGACAGGTGATTAGATGAACACTTTCAGCTGTGTCATCCACTCACCTGCCGCAAACCGCTTCCCCACAGGCCACGCCCACCACGGTTATTTTGAACACTGTCATTACAAGTGGAATTATTCATTATTTATCATGTTAAGCAATGTCAGCTCAGATTTATCCGAGAGCCAGATGCAGTCATCAAAAGAGCCACATCTGGCTCGCGAGCCATAGGTTCCCTACCCCTGCTTTGGATCATGGGTGTCAAACTCTGGCCCGCCGTGTAATTTAATGTGGCCCTTGAGGCAATATCAATTTAGCATTAGAGCTGGCCCGCCGGTGTTATACAGCGTCCGTGCCGCTTTAACACCGCTAATATTCATACTTGCCAACCCTCCTAATTTTCCCGGTAGACTCCCGAAGTTCAGTGCCCCTCCTGAAAATCTCCCGTGGCAACCATTCTCCCCAATTTATACTGATTTCCACCTGGACAACTATATTGGGGGCGTGCATTTAAGGCACTGCCTTTAGCGTTCTCTACCACCTGTCGTCACGTCCGCTTTTCCTCCATACTAACAGCGTGTCACATAATATTTGTGGCTTTAAGACACACACACACACACACACACACACACACACACACACACACACACACGCACAAGTAAATGCAAGGCATACTTGACCATACAGGTCACACTGAGGGTGGCCGTATAAACAACTTTAGCACTGTTACAAATATGCGCCACAATGTGAACCCACACCAAACAAGAATGACTAACACAATCTCTCCTTCTAAAGTAGGGGTGTCAAACTCATTTAAAGGCCTACTGCAGGGGTCGGCAACCCCCGCGGCTCTTTAGCGCCGCCCTAGTGGCTCTCTGGAGCTTTTTCAAAAATTTATGAAAAACGGAAATGATGAGGGGAAAAAACATATTTTTCGTTTTAATTTGGTTTCTGTAGGACAGGGGTCGGGAACCTTTTTGGCTGAGAGAGCCAAGAAGCCAAATATTTTAAAATGTATTTCCGTAAGAGCCATATAATATTTTTTTTTAACACTGAACACAACAAAACGCGTGCATTTTTAAGAAAGACCAACATTTGACTTGAACTGAACTCTCGCGGCTGTGTTGGAGCCACTATGGATTGAACTTTCACAGTATCATGTTAGACCCGCTCGACATCCATTGCTTTCGGTCCCCTAGAGGGGGGGGGGGGGGTTGCCCACATCTGAGGTCCTCTCCAAGGTTTCTCATAGTCAGCATTGTCACTGGCGTCCCACCGGATGTGAATTCTCCCTGCCCACTGGGTGTGAGTTTTCCTTGCCCTTTTGTGGGTTCTTCCGAGGATGTCGTAGTCGTAATGATTTGTGCAGTCCTTTGAGACATTTGTGATTTGGGGCTATATAAATAAGCATTGATTGATTGACATTTCGGGTAAACATCCGCACTGTAACGCAAACGAACAAAATACCCGGCCCCCCTTGCAGCACTAACTCTTCCGGGAAACTTCCAGCAAACTGACCAATAATTAACATTTTATTCGTGCATTTTCTCTTGCTACTTCAAGGCTTGAATGTTTGGTTCGTTCATTATTGTTACTTTATTTTCAGATGTATTATTAGCCTGTGGAAAAAATGTGACATTTACCTCAGAAGATTGCAAATAGAAAAAAAGGCATAACATTTTTATTAAAATTGAATTTGATATGCCATTGGTATTTTTTTTAATTATTATTATTATTATTTGAAACTGGATTTTGCATGTCACTAAAGTTATAAAAGCCTTGCTTCTTCAATATTTAATGCAAAACTTGTTTGGGTCCCTATTAAAAGTGCATTTGTTCAACCTTGGCCCGCGGCTTTGTTCTGTTTGAAATTTTGTCCCACTCTGTATTTGAGTTTGACACCCCTGCTCTAGATGGAGTTGTGCTAAAGGGAATGTCAACAAAACAGTCAGATAGGTCACTAGAAGTTTAAAAAAAAAAAAACAGGTCAAAGAGGCAGCTGCGACTTTCTTGGCTCCTCCATGGCTTCACTCAGAGACACTGGAGGTCCCCACACCCCTCCAACTTTCAGGTAGGACTTTATAATCTCACTAAAACAATAATAACACAATAAGCACATAAGAGATTTTCCAGAATTATCCTACTAAATGTGTCTAATAACATTTGAATCGCTCCCACTGCCCTCGTCTTTTACTTTTTTTTTTCTTCTAGTCCTTCACTCTCACTTTCCTCATCCACAAATCTTTCATCCTCGCTCTAATTAATGGGGAAATTGTCGCTTTCTCGGTCCGAATCACTCTAGCTGCTTGTGGCTATGATTGTAAACAATGTTCAGATGTGAGGAGCTCCACAACCTGTGACGTCACGCGCACATCGTCTGCTACTTCCGGTACAGGCAAGGCTTTTTTATTAGCGACCAAAAGTTGCAAACTTTATCCTCGATGTTCTCTACTAAATCCTTTTAGCAAAAATATGGCAATATCACGAAATGATCAAGAATGACACATAGAATGGACCTGCTATCCTCGTTTAAAGGCCTACTGAAATGAGATTTCAGTAGGGGTGGGGGGGTGGGGGTATGCGCTGGTGCCTATCTCAGCTATAATCGGGCGACCAAGTCTTTAAAATATTTTCTTGGATTTTCAAATTCTATTTGAGTTTTGTCTCTCTTAGAATTAAAAATGTCGAGCAAAGCGAGACCAGCTTGCTAGTAAATAAATACAATTTAAAAAATAGAAGCAGTTCACTGGTAAGTGCTGCTTTTTGAGCTATTTTTAGAACAGGCCAGCGGGCGACTCATCTGGTCCTTACGGGCAACGCGTTGGTGACCCCTGGCTTACTTATGTGATTAGCACACTCCAAATAAGTCAATAACATCAACAAAACTCTCCTTTGTGCATACATGCGCAACGTTAAAAGTTTGGTGGACAAAATGAGACCGAAAAAGAAGTGGCATAAAACACGTCCTAGAAGGTCGGAGAAAAATATGCATGTAAACAAACTAGGGTGAGTTCAAGGACCGCCAAAATGAGTAGGACAAAACGGCGCTCGCCAAATACTCGAATCAGTGAAGCATGTTTAATATAAACAGTGTGCTTTATAGCAATTAGGGAGGTTTGTGTCATGTTTGTCCTCCTACAGCAGGGGTAGGGAACCTATGGCTCTAGAGCCAGATGTGGCTCTTTTGATGACTGCATCTGGCTCTCATATAAATCTGAGCTGACTTTGCTCGGCACGATAAATAATGAATAATTCCACTTGTAATCAAAAATAACGTTCAAAATATAAAATATTGTCATGCATTTTTATGTTCAAGAAGTTGGTAAGAAGTCATTTATTTATTATTGGTTAATGTGGGGCTTGTCCTCCTGGGGGTTCTTCAGACCACCAAGCACTGACATGAGAGCCAGTTTCAGGGTTACAATATTGTTTTATTTTTCAATAAGTCTCTCAGTTGCTTTCCAGCAATTGTCTTTTTCTCTTTCGTTCTCGCTCGCACTCTGGTTTCTAGCCCTAAACCCGTCTCTCCTCCTGGCTGTTGCTTATAACATAGCGACGGGTGATCGGACAAAAAGGCCCAGATGGGCCTTCTACGCACCTGTCGCTGAATTCGAGGCCTGTCCTGGCAACACCCTGCTTCGCTGCAGGTCTGCAGGCCACGCCCCCTCCACAGTTAGCTTCAGAATAATAATGTTATTGCAAAGAATAACAGACCTATTATACTCTAGAAATGTTGGTCTTTCTTAAAAATGCACGCGTTTTGTTGTGTTCAGTGATAAAAAAAAAAAAAATTATATGGCTCTTACGGAAATACATTTTAAAATATTTGGCTTTTTGGCTCTCTCAGCCAAAACCAAATTAAAACAAAAAATATGTTTTCCCCCTCATCATTTCCGTTTGTCATATATTTTTGAAAAAGCTCCAGAGAGCCACTAGGGCGGCGCTAAAGAGCCGCGGGTTGCCGACCCCTGCAGTAGGCCTTTAAATGAGTTTGACACCCCTACTTTAGAATGAGAGCTTGTGGAAAAATGATGGACGGGGGCAAACACAGGATGACTGAAATAAACACCAAAAAAAAAAAAAAGAAGAGTGGCTAAAAAGATGACAATGAGAAGAAGAAAACAGATGGGAGCACTGAGGATGAGAGATGCAGCGAGGGGAAGATAGCAATCTATACAGGAGGTGGAAGACAGGGAGACAGATGAGTGTGCCCTTGACTAGTGCCGCTGTTATCTTCACGCTTTAATGGCGCCGTGTTGCACCAATCAGACAGACCGACAGACAGACCGACAGACAGACAGACAGACAGACAGACAGACAGACAGACCGACAGACAGACCGACAGACCGACAGACCGACCAACAGACCGACAGACAGACCGACAGACAGACCGACAGACAGACCGACAGACAGACCGACAGACAGACAGACCGACAGACCGACAGACCGACAGACCGACAGACCGACAGACAGACAGACCGACAGACAGACCGACAGACAGACCGACAGACCGACAGACAGACCGACAGACAGACCGACAGACAGACCGACAGACAGACAGACAGACCGACAGACCGACAGACCGACAGACCGACAGACCGACAGACCGACCGACCGACAGACCGACCGACCGACAGACCGGCCGACCGACCGACCGGCCGACCGACCGACCGACCGGCCGACCGACCGACCGACCGACCGGCCGACAGACCGACCGACCGACAGACCGACCGACAGGCCGACCGACAGGCCGACCGACAGGCCGACCGACAGGCCGA
>NC_084631.1:2818674-2848674 GCF_033978795.1 Nerophis ophidion | reverse complement strand
CGCCGGTTTGATTCCCTGGCTTTAAGTGGAATAAGAAATGCGGCGTCGGCGAATGCCAGGCATACTTGGCAACCCTCCCGGATTTTACGGGCGACTCCCGAAATTCAGCGCCTCTCCCGAAAACCTCCCGGGACAAATTTTCTCCCGAAAATCTCCCGAAATTCAGGCGGCGCTGGATGCCACGCCCCCTCCAGCTCCATGCGGACCTGAGTGACGTGTATAAACAGCGTGTCTGCCCTATGACGTTAAAACTGTAGAATGATCAAGGACGAGTTCTTGGTTTCTTATGTGGGTTTATTGTTGGGCAGTTTCATTAACGTCCTCCCAGCGCGGTAACAACACACTACAACAGCAGTCCGTTTTCGTCTACCGTAAAGCAGTTATAAGTAATAAATTATAAATGGGTTGTACTTGTATAGCGCTTTTCTACCTTCAAGGTAGTCAAAGCGCTTTGACACTACTTCCACATTTACCCATTCACACACACATTCACACACTGATGGAGGGAGCAGCCTTGCAAGGCGCTAACCAGCACCCATCAGGAGCAAGGGTGAAGTGTCTTGCTCAGGACACAACGAGGTTGTTACTAGGTGGGGATTGAACCAGGTACCCTTGGGTTGCGCACGACCGCTCTTCCACTACGCCACGCCAGTTCGTCTGCCGTAAACAGCAATGTTGTGACACTCTTAAACAGGACAATACTGCCATCTACTGTACATGCATATGTGACAGTAACAGCTATGGCAGGGGTCACCAACCTTTTTGAAACCAAGAGCTACTTCTTGGGTACTGATTAATGCCAAGGGCTACCAGTTTGATACACACTTAAATAAATTGCCAGAAATAGCCAATTTGCTCAATTTACCTTTAACTCTATGTGATTATGAATAATTAATGATATCTATCTTTGTAGACACACTGATCATCTTAATGATTTCTCACAATAAATATATATTTTTGATGTCATGTTTTAAATTGGTTACAATCCAATCTGCACTTTTCTAGCTGTAAATATACTCCTCCCCTCTTAGCCACGCCCGAGGGAGGTGCTAATGATGCTGCTTTTGCCGCCAAGATATCAGTAGCTCGGCGAAGGGATGGTGACAGTTGGTGAGGACACAATACTGCCAACACACAATGACTACAGACAGTGTGTAAAACGTATTTATTTTTATTTATTTTTTTAACCATATTTTTTGGACCATAGGGCGCACCGGATTATAAGGAGCACTGCCGATGAGCGGGTCTATTCAGGTCTGTTTTCATTCAACAGGTGCACCGGATTATAGGGCGCATTCAAAGGTGTCACGACTAGGTTTTGGCGGTGAATTGTTTTCCCGAGGTAAAGGAAAGTTGGCACGGACGAGACGAGAACGTAAGTACATATTTTTTATTTTGACACTATTACTAAAAAAACAGGAACAAACCAAAGGCGGACAAGAAACTTGACTATGAAAACAAAACTCGCACTAAGGCAAAACTATGAACATAAAACAAAAACTTGCACTGTGGCATGAATAACGAGAAAAGTTACTTGGAACGGAACGAGAACGGGACATGGATCATTGGCATGGATTACAAGGTGCGTAGCAGGTGACGGAGGGTGTTTGTTGCCAGAATGAATTGATTGATTGATTGATTGATACTTTTATTAGTAGATTGCACAGTTCAGTACATATTCCGTACGATTGACCACTAAATGGTAACACCCGAATAAGTTTTTCAACTTGTTTAAGTCGGGGTCCACGTTAATCGATTCATGGTAAAGAACAACAGAAACAGACAGGCTTAAATAATACTGTGGTGATTAGTGAAAACAGGTGTGAGACATGAGGACAGGTGAAAACTAATGGGTAGTCTTGGTGACAAAACAAACCGGGAAGTGCAAAAACAGGAACTGAGTGGCCAAACAACAAACTTAGACTTAGACAAACTTTAAGGGATCCACAAGGGAAATTATTCAACACAGTAGCTCAGTTACAATGATGGAAAGTGTAAGGATGGATATATAGATATAGCAATATAGAATATAACATATCTGCGAATATGTACAATATATACTTAATATGTGTACAGCATGTTATATATACAGATATATTATGTCTATAGTATATATACAATATATACCAACTACCATGTACAATATTACAGTATATGTGGCAGCCCAAGCATAAAATAGAGAGTAGCTCCATCAGAAAATAGAATATAGACATTAAAAACAAAGAGAAGTAGCTGACATAGAGGACAGAACATGACTAAAACAAAACATGATCACATAGACATGACAAAAAGGGTCATATTATGATTTTTTTTCTTAATGTAAAATAATTCCTTGTGGTCTACATAAGATGTAATGGTAGTTCTTGGGTCAAAATGTTTTACGGATCATCTTCAAGTATCTTTCTAAGCGTCTCTTTAGAACGTCGACAGCGTCTTTTTTATTGTAGCGGTGTAGCGTGCAAGGACGGGAATGGAAGAAGCGTCAAAAGATGGAGTTAACTGTTTTAATGACATTCAGACTTTACTTCAATTAATAAGTAAAAGTAAAACCATAATAGCGTTTTTTTTTATTAAAGGCCTACTGAAAGCCACTACTAGCGACCACGCAGTCTGATAGTTCATATATCAATGATGAAATATTAACATTGCAACACATGCCAATACGGCCTTTTTAGTTTATTAAATTACAATTTTAAATTTCCCGGGAGTTTCTTCTTGAAAACGTCGCGTAATGATGACGTGTATGCGTGACGTCACGGACTGTTAGGAAATATGAGCGCCGCACACACACACAGCTAAAAGTCGTCTGCTTTAACGGCATAATTACACAAATCTTTTGCAATTTGTTCAATCAATAATGGAGAAGTCAAAGTAGAAAGATGGAGGTGGGAAGCTTTAGCCTTTAGCCACACAAACACACTGTGATTCCTTGTTTAAAATTCCCGGAGGTGAAACTTTATTATGGATAAGAGCGGTAAAGCGAACTTGGATCCCGACCGAATGTCAACCAGCAGGTTTCGGTGAGAAAATTGTGGTAAAAAGTCGCTTCTTGCCGGAGCTTGCGCCGTCCATAAAGCTGCCGTCGACTTCCCTGAGAAACTGGCGTCAAGACACCCGTGGAGACACCCCTCCGACTATCAGGTACTATTAAACTCACTAAAACACTAGCAACACAATAGAAAGATAAGGGATTTCCCAGAATTATCCTAGTAAATGTGTCTAAAAACAGTCCAAATGAAATTGCGTTTTTTTTTTTGCTATCAATATCCTCAAACACGAATCTTTCATCCTCGCTCAAATCAATGGGGAAATTGTCGTTTTCTCGGTCCGAATAGCTGTTTTTGTTGGGGGCTCCCATTAAAAACAATGTGAAGATGTGAGGAGCCATCAACATGTGACATCATCGTCTGCGACTTCCGGTAGAGGCAGGGCTTTTCTGTTAGCACCGAAAGTTGCCAACTTTATCGTGGATGTTCTCTACCAAATCCTTTCAGCAAAAATATGGCAATATCGCAAAATGATCAAGTATGACATAGAATGGACCTGCTATCCCCGTTTAAATAAGAATGTTAGAAAAATTGGGTAAATTGTGTGTGAATTAATTCCATTGAGTAGTTGAGAGCTGTCCTTCGACCAAACAAGGTCTTGGGGCATCACGCTGTGTACGTTGGAATGCAACGAGAGGGGTTTTCTTTTGTCCTCAAAGACCTGTCGAAGCTGAGACCAGGACGAGCCCGGGCCCGAGGCATCGTCTTCTTTTGTCTTCAATGTGACCAAAAACAATGACTGTTTATATACTCCCCATTCCTGTTTTGCCGAAGCTGAGACCAGGACGAGCCCGGGCCCGAGGCATCGTCTTCTTTTGTCTTCAATGTGACCGAAAACAATGACTGTTTATATACTCCCCGTTCCTGTTTTGCCGAAGCTGAGACCAGGACGAGCCCTGGCCCGAGGCATCGTCTTCTTTTGTCTTCAATGTGACCGAAAACAATGACTGTTTATATACTCCCCGTTCCTGTTTTGCCGAAGCTGAGACCAGG
This sequence comes from Nerophis ophidion, assembly GCF_033978795.1. Taxonomy (NCBI): domain Eukaryota; kingdom Metazoa; phylum Chordata; class Actinopteri; order Syngnathiformes; family Syngnathidae; genus Nerophis; species Nerophis ophidion. The sequence goes on along the minus strand of NC_084631.1, from coordinate 2,844,634 downwards.
ACGAGCCCGGGCCCTAGGCATCGTCTTCTTTTGTCTTCAATGTGACCGAAAACAGTGACTGTGTGTATGCTCCCCACTCCTGTTTTATTGCGTAAACATTGAATACCTAAATAAAAGAGACAAAAACCTTTTCGTCAGAGCTTGGTGCAGGAACTGTACAGAGTGCACAGAGGCCATGTCTCTCCTCAGATCTGAGTCCAAATTTAAGTCTGTCTCTGTTTGATTCCTTGCCTTTTTGTCTCGTTTAATAGATGTCAACAGTGTTTGAACCTGACAAAGAAAATTTCATTTCAGTAGGCCTTTAAATGATGGTATCCTTACATCACACTCATTTTTTTAAGTGAGAAGAGGTTTTAAATTAATTAGCACCCCGGTGGCAATTGAAGGAAATACGGTATGTGGAGGATGAGCGGTAATGTGTGAGTAATCTTATAATGTTGGGTAGATGCAGTCTGCGTGTGAGCACAACATGTCTGATGTTTTTCTGCTTTGACTCTTTGCCTCAGGGCAGTTTTGCACCATAGGAGGAGATATAAGAGGATGTCAGATATTTGCATGCGTCCACCGGGAATCCTATTCTTTAAGTGAGCTCGGGCATCTGTTTTTTTTTTTTGTTTTTTTGCTTTCAACAGATCCCAGGTTCCCCGCGCTCGACTAACGCTGGCCCGCGGCATGAAGACGTAAACACGCAGCAATCCCGTCGTAACGCCGGTGCATTAAATGCAACGTGAGCTCACGCACGCCAGGGCTGCGTAATGAATTAAAAACGGCAGCCGCTCCTGTGGGAGACGACGGGAGGTAAAGTGGATTAGAAAAGAAAAAGGATATGAGAGAATCTGAAAGTGAAGAAGAACAAAGAACAAGGGGTGTCCAAACTTTTTTTTTTCCACTGAGAGCCACATTGGAAAAGCTAAACATTATATTTTCTAGGGCTCCCCTTCAGTTTGGTCCGTGGACCCAGTAGCGTCTCAGGCATGCAGTGTTTTAAAATACATGTATTATATTTGTCAATGCTTACATCTCCATCACAATCTTTATTTTATCTTTAATTTCTTGACTTATGCCTTGTGGTGTTTAAGGGGAATTGCACTTTTTTTCTTTTTAAAGAATATCATCTATCGTTCACAATTATGAAAGATATAAATAATAATTAAAGCTGCAAGCAGCGTTGATCGGGCTTGCTTTGGCTGCTGCCCCCGCGACCCAAACCCGGATAAGCGTTAGAAGAGGAATGGATAGTAGCTACTATTAGCAAACAGACTTACCAATTCGGCGTAATATCTTAATAGACACACTAGAAAAATGACATTTTTTAGGAAAATGTTGTTTTGAAGGGGTTTTTGACAACTTCCTGTTGATTTTTGCTGAAGGAAATGACTGTATGAAATGTAGGTGTGAGTCAGATCTACATAGAGGTTTTTGTTGCATGTCTTTACGGCATTCCTAACGAAAGTTACAAGTAGTTTTGTCTGTGTTTTTTTCTAGGGGGCGCTAGAGCGCAGCTTTTATTTTTGGGGTTTGTTTTTTTATTAGATGGCTATTTTTGCCAGTCCTGATGTGTGTGTACAATCTGGTGAGTTTTGAAGCATGTTAAGGGGGTCAAAATACAGCTCGGCGTTTCTGGATGTTGTTGATAAATGGCTTTCGCTTTGCATAAACATGTCATGTGTCATTAAAAAAGAGCCCATGGAGAAGGGAATGGCAAAGAGAGAAAAGGCAAGCAGTCCGCTGGGCAGCGGTGAAGAAAATGCATCCCGATTAGACAAGAGCAAGAAAGCGCGAGGAACGGGAACTGCACTTTTTTTCTTTTTAAAGAATATCATCTATCGTTCACAATTATGAAAGATATAAATAATAAATAATAATTAAAGCTGCTTTCGCTGCTGCCCCCGCGACCCAAACCCGGATAAGCGTTAGAAGATGCATGGATAGTAGCTACTATTAGCAAACAGACTTACCAATTCAGCGTAATATCTTAATAGACACACTGGCAACAATGACGTTTTTTAAGGACATTTTGTTTTGAAGGGGTTTTTGCCAACTTCCTGTTGATTTTTGCTGAAGAAAATGAGTGTATGAAATGTAGGTGTAAGTCCGACTTTCATAGAGGTTTTTGTTTCATGTCTGTACGACATTCCTAACGAAAGTTACAAGTAGTTTTGTCTGTGTTTTTTCCTAGGGGGCGCTAGAGCGCAATTTTTATTTTTGGGGTTTGGTTTTTTATTAGATGGCTATTTTTGCCAGTCCTGATGCGTGTGTACAATTTGGTGAGTTTTGAAGCATGTTAAGGGGGTCAAATTACAGCTCGGCGTTTCTGGATGTTGTTGATAAATGGCTTTCGCTTTGCATAGTACAGCTTTAATCGGGACGGTATAGCTTGGTTGGTAGAGTGGTAAACATGTCATGTGTCATTAAAAAAAGAGCCCATGGAGAGGGGAATGGCAAGGAGAGAAAAGGCAAGCAGTCCCCTGGGCAGCGGTGAAGAAAATGCATCCCCATTAGACAAGAGCAAGAAAGCGCGAGGGACAGGAACTGCACTTTTTTTCTTTTTAACGAATATCATCTATCGTTCATAATCATGAAAGATATAAATAATAATAATTAAAGCTGCAAGCTTTGGCTGCTGCCCCCGCGACCCAAACCCGGATAAACATTAGAAGATGCATGGATAGTAGCTACTATTAGCAAACAGACTTAACAATTCAACGTACTATCTTAACATCGACACACTCGCAGAAATGACATTTTTTAGGAAAATTTAGTTTTGAAGGGGTTTTTGCGAAGTTCCTGTGGATTTTTGCTGAAGAAAATGAATGTATGAAATGTAGGTGTAAGTCAGACCTACATAGAGCTTTTTGTTTCATGTCTCTACGACATTCCTACCGGAAGTTACAAGTAGTTTTGTATGTGTGTTTTCCTAGGGGGCGCTAGAAGACAATTTTTATTTTTGGGGTTTGGTTTTTTATTAGATGGCTATTTTTGCCAGTCCTGATGTGTGTGTACAATTTGGTGAGTTTTGAAGCATGTTAAGGGGGTCAAATTACAGCTCGGCGTTTCTGGATGTTGTTGATAAATGGCTTTCGCTTTGCATAAACATGTCATGTGTCATTAAAAAAAGAGCCCATGGAGAGGGGAATGGCAAGGAGAGAAAAGGCAAGCAGCGGTGAAGAAAATGCATCTCGATTAGACAAGAGCAAGAAAGCGTGAGGGACGGGAACTGCACTTTTTTTCCTTTTAAAGAATATCATATATCGTTCACAATCATAAAAGATATAAATAATAAATAATAAAGCTGCAAGCAGCGTTGGTCGGGCTTGCTTTGGCTGCTGCCCCCGCGACCCAAACCCGCGTTAGAAGATGCATGGATAGTAGCTACTATTAGCAAACAGACTCACCGATTCGGCGTAATATCTTAACATCGACACACTGGCAAAAATTACATTTTTTAGGAAAATTTTGTTTTGAAGGGGTTTTTGACAACTTCCTGTTGATTTTTGCTGAAGAAAATGAGTGTATGAAATGTAGGTGTAAGTCCGACTTTCATAGAGGTTTTTGTTTCATGTCTGTACGGCATTCCTAATGAAAGTTACAAGTAGTTTTGTCTGTGTTTTTTCCTAGGGGGCGCTAGAGCGCAATTTTTATTATTGGGGTTTGGTTTTTTATTAGATGGCTATTTTTGCCAGTCCTGATGTGTGTGTACAATTTGGTGAGTTTTGAAGCATGTTAAGGGGGTCAAATTACAGCTCGGCGTTTCTGGATGTTGTTGATAAATGGCTTTCGCTTTACATAAACATGTCATGTGTCATTAAAAAAAGAGCCCATGGAGAGGGGAATGGCAAGGAGAGAAAAGGCAAGCAGCGGTGAAGAAAATGCATCCCGATTAGACAAGAGCAAGAAAGCGCGAGGGACGGGAACTGCACTTTTTTTCCTTTTAAAGAATATAATCTATCGTTCACAATCATAAAAGATATAAATAATAAATAATAAAGCTGCAAGCAGCGTTGGTCGGGCTTGCTTTGGCTGCTGCCCCCGCGACCCAAACCCGGATAAGCGTTAGAAAATGCATGGATAGTAGCTACTATTAGCAAACAGAGAGAGTTACCAATTCGGCGTAATATCTTAATAGACACACTGGCAACAATTATATTTTTTAGGAAAATTTTGTTTTGAAGGGGTTTTTGTCAACTTCCTGTTGATTATTGCTGAAGGAAATGAGTGTATGAAATGTAGGTGTAAGTCAGACCTACATAGAGCTTTTTGTTTCATGTCTGTACGGCATTCCTAATGAAAGTTACAAGTAGTTTTGTCTGTGTTTTTTTCCTAGGGGGCGCTAGAGCACAATTTTTATTTTTGGGGTTTGGTTTTTTATTAGATGGCTATTTTTGCCAGTCCTGATGTGTGTGTAAAATTTGGTGAGTTTTGAAGCATGTTAAGGGGGTCAAATTACAGCTTGGTGTTTCTGGATGTTGTTGATAAATGGCTTTCGCTTTGCATAAACATATCATGTGTCATCAAGAAAAGAGCCCATGGAGAGGGGAATGGCAAGGAGAGAAAAGGCAAGCAGCGGTGAAGAAAATGCATCCCGATTAGACAAGAGCAAGAAAGCGCCAGGGACGGGAATGGAGACCATGCGATTATGTGCGAGGGACAAGTGGGGTGAAGTGTGAAGTAATGAGGCCAGAATGATCGTTGCAGCTGTGCGGTGTCCAGCCCAACGCACACGCACTTTGTACGTACACGAGACTCAGACACGCACGCTAAAAGGCAGCCAGCCAGCCGGGGGAGTGACGAATGACAACCGACAAAGTGACAAATGTGTCTTTGGGGAGCTGCTTGGCAAGAAAACAGAGTTCTGGAGGGTTGGAAGAGAACACAAATCCAAGCACACACACACTTTTTGTAACACACAGACGGGAGAAGTCAACAACATTGCATGACTCGTCGCTGTATGGAGAATATTTAACTTTAGAATTTGATGCCAACAACACGTGACAAAGAAGTTGGGAAAGGTGGCGATACATACTGATAAAGTTGAGGAACGCTCATCAAACACTTATTTTGAACATCCCACAGGTGTGCATTGAGAAGAGGTGAGTGCCATGATTGGGTATAAAAACAGCTTCCCGAAAAATGCTCAGTCTTTCACCAGAAAGGATGGGGCGAGGTACACCCCTTTGTCCACAACTGTGTGAGCAAATAGTCAAACAGTTTAAGAACAACCTTTCTCAAAGTGACATTGCAAGAAATTTAGGGATTTCAACATCTACGCTCCATAATATCATCAAAAGGTTCAGAGAATCTGGAGAAATCACTCCACGTAAGCGGCATGGCCGGAAACCAACATTGAATGACCGTGACCTTCCATCCCTCAAAAACCGACATCAATCTCTAAAGGATATCACCACATGGGGTCAGGAACACTTCAGAAAACCACTGTCCCTAAATACAGTTTGTCGCTACATCTCTAAGTGCAAGTTAAAGCTCTACTATGCAGAGCAAAACCATTTATCAACAACATCCAGAAACGCTGTCTGCTTCTTTGGGCCTGAGATCATTTAAGATGGACTGATGCAAAGTGGAAAAGTGTTCTGGGGTCTGATGAGTCCACATTTCAAATTGTTTTTGGAGCTATTCAACATCGTGTCATCCGGACCAAAGGGGAAGCGAACCATCCAGACTGTAATCGACGTAAAGATGAAAAGCCAGCATGTGTGATGGTATGGGGGTGCATTAGTACCCAAGGCATGGGTAACTTACACATCTGTGAAGGCACCATTAATGCTGAAAGGTACATACAGGTTTTGGAACAACATATGATGCCATCTAATCGCCATCTTTTTCATGGACGCCCCTGCTTATTTCAGCAAGACAATGCTAAGCCACATTCAGCACGTGTTACAACAGTGTGGGTTCGTAAAAAAAAAGTGCGGGTACTTTCCTGGCCCGCCTGCAGTCCAGACCTGTCTCCCATGGAAAATGTGTGGCGCATTATGAAGCCTAAAATAGGACAGCGGAGACCCCGGACTGTTGAAGGACTGAAGCTCTACATAAAACAAGAATAGTAAAGAATTCCACTTTCAAAGCTTCAACAATTAGTTTCCTCAGTTCCCAAACGTTTATTGAGTGTTGTTAAAAGAACAGGTGATGTAACACAGTGGTGAACATGCCCTTTCCCAACTACTTTGGCACGTGTTGCAGCCATGAAATTCTAAGTTAATTATTATTTGCAAAAAAAAAAAGGTTTATGAGTTTGAACATCAAATATGTTGTCTTTGTAGCATATTCAAATGAATATGGCTTGAAAATGTTTTGCAAATCATTGTATTCTGTTTATATTTACATCTAACACAATTTCCCAACTCATATGGAAACGGGGTTTGTATTTGCGAATTGAAGTGAATTATATTTCTATAGCGCTTTTTCTCTGGTGACTCAAAGCGCTATACATAGTGAAACCCATTATCTTATTTTCATTATCATATTTAAGTCTGAAAAATTCAGTACTTAACCGAGAAGACTGATTCTGATCCCAAAATGACTGACTGTGTTTGAAGTAAACAAAAATACACCTTAGTTAAATACAAACTCCCCCCTGATATTATGGAGCGTAGATGTTGAAATCCCTAAATTTCTTGCAATGTCACTTTGAGAAAGGTTGTTCTTAAACTGTTTGACTATTTGCTCACACAGTTGTGGACAAAGGGGTGTACCTCGCCCCATCCTTTCTTGTGAAAGACTTAGCATTTTTTTAGGAAGCTGTTTTTATACCCAATCATGGCACCCACCTGTTCCCAATTAGCCTGCACACCTGCGGGATGTTCCAAATAAGCGTTTGATGAGCATTCCTCAACTTAATCAGTATTTATTGCCACCTTTCCCAACTTCTTTGTCACGTGTTGCTGGCATCAAATTCTAAAGTTCATGATTATTTGCAAAGTTTGAACATCAAATATGTTGTCTTTGTAGCATATTCAACTGAATATGGCTTGAAAAGGATTTGCAAATCATTGCATTCTGTTTATATTTACATCCAACACAATTTCCCTGTCACGCCTGTAAGTTTATGTTTTGGTTAGGTTATGTATTTTAGTCACTTCCTGGTTTGTTTTGTTACCATAGCTACTCATGAGTTTCCCCTAGCCACGCCCCGACCATCAGCCTCTCACACCTGTTTCTCATTACCACTGCTGCTATTGAAGGATTTTACTTTCTGTCCATCAGTCTGGGATCTTCGCACTCGCACACACGCCACCCATGCTGCACCTCCTTCACGCCCTCCTTTATCTGCCTCATGCCTTGCCACGCTCTTCATTTTGTCCAAGTAAGTCTTTGTTTATAGTTCATAGCCAATTGTTTTTGTGCAAAGTCCTTTAGTTTATGTCAATCATTTCATGCCATGGAGCAGGTGTTTTTGTTTCACGTTTGTACTGTGTAGCCAAGTTTTGTACCTCCCTGGTGAGCGCTTTTTGTTGTTTGTTTGTTTATTAAATAAATACGTACTCACGCCCACGCCTCGCTCGTGCTGATCCTCATCTGCATCGAGGAAACAATCCATGTCCAAGCCAAGTTGTGACATTCCCAACTTACCGTATTTCCTTGAATTGCCGCCGGGCATATAGTACGCGCCTGCCTTGAATTACTGTCGAGTCAAACTTGCTTCGCAAAATAACTAGCGCGTGCTTAGTATTACCGCCTGGTCAAACTCGTCACGTCACGAGTGACACTTCCCCTGTCATCATTTTCAAAACGGTAATTTGAAATCGCATAAAGGGAAGAAGATTAAGAGCTATTCAGTAGGATTTAAGGTCCAAGCTTACATCACACTCAAATTTTTACTGCATGCCTTTGGTAAGTGGCGGAGTGAGAAGAGGCTTTGTAAATAATTAGCGCATGCTTACTTTTACCGCATGCGCAGGAGTGAGAAGAGGTTTTAAATTCAATTCAAGGAAATACGGTATAATATAAATTGGCCCTGCGATGAGGTGGCGACTTGTCCAGGGTGTACCCCGCCTTCCGCCCGATTGTAGCTGAGATAGGCGCCAGCGCCCCCCGTGACCCCAAAACGGAATAAGCGGTAGAAAATGGATGGATGGGATGAATCACATTAAAAAAGATGTAACCGGCAAAAAAAGAGACGGGTTCCTTGAGAATGTATGTCTTCTATGTTTTGCGAGCTCGGTCCAAGTTCCTTTGATTTTTTGTTTGCCAAGTTTTCAACCTAACTTGGATTTGGCCCCCCTGCTGCGGGATCCTATGGACGTCTATTTTTGTGCATGTGATGGTATCACCGGCATGAATAGGACCGCGTTTTTCCCCCCTCAATGATTTGTAGGTGTTTTTGTTCTGCTAACTGTGTGTTTGTTTGCTTGACTTTACCAGGGGGGTTCTAAGGGGAGGCCTGGACAGGGTCAAAGACACACATGAGAGAGAGGTGGAGAATTGAGATAAGAGGCTTGCCACTGGGGGTTATTGCCTTTCTCACACTGCGTATCGACTCGGACGATCGGGGGGTGGGCTTTGTCCGGGGGTCCGGAGTCAAGCGCACGAACAAAACTTTCGGAGTTGAATGGTCGTCGGTGTTTACTCGTGAGGAACCGGGCGAGCGCTGTATGTGCAGACAGGCCCGGTGCCGAAAAAAGTACCACCTAATTGGCATCCTGCTCCTGTGGGCTTTCAGGATGGACACCTTCCAGGCAACACACCGCCGGCGAAGGACAAGAGGGCAAGCGAGGAGACGCTGTGACAATCCGGGAGAAAAGTGGCGAGCAAGCAAAGGTATCGATCAAAGTAAAGGATCAAGCTTACACAACAGAGATTCAGAAGGTATCAGAGCATGAGGGAAACAATGGGGAAGCGGGAGAAGTCAAGTCAAGGAGAATTGCGATAGGAACAAAAACCTAATCCCCCCCCCCCCTGGTCCCCCCAGACATGCAGAGTTTAATGGTTTGGCCCAGCAGTTTGGGACCGATCGATCCCGTCCCTCTGACAGGACAGGAAAACTTTCCATTTTGTCTTTGAGAAGCAAGTTAAGTTCAAGTTTAAGTTAAAGGATTGACACACACACGAAGTGAAGTGTGAAGTGAATTATATTTATATAGCACGTTTTCTCAGTTTCAATAACGACCTCCCAGTGCGGCAACAACACACAACAACAGCAGTCACGTTTTCGTCTACCGGAAACAGCAACGTTGTGACACTCTTAAACAGGACGACACTGCCATCTACTTTACGTTTTGGTCCATGCTAGTGAGGGATGGAAGATTCCAGACTCTAGTGCACTTAATGAAAGCACTTTTGTGCGTACCACACAGCATTGCATCATCAGCGCATGGTTAGAAAAACAGTGAAGTGAATTATATTTATATAGCGCTTTTCTCAAGTGACTCAAAGCGCTTTACATAGTGAAACCCAATATCTAAGTTACATTTAAAGCAGTGTGGGTGGCACTGGGAGCAGGTGGGTAAAGTGTCTTGCCCAAGGACACAACAGCAGGGACTAGGATGGCGGAAGCGGGGATCGAACCTGCAACCCTCAAGTTGCTGGCACGGCCGCTCTACCAACCGAGCTATACTGCCCGAGTGTAGTGAAATATGCCCTTTGCATTTGACCCATCCCCTTCTTCACCCCCTGGGAGGTGAGGGGAGCAGTGAGCAGCAGCGGAGGCCACGCCCGGGAATCATTTTTGGCGATTTAACCCCCAATTCCAACCCTTGATGCGGAATGCCAAGCACACTGCAAAAACGGAAATCTTAGTATGATTACATATCTCAAATAAGGGCGATGTTTGCTTATTTTCTGTCTTACTTTCTCACTAAGCAGATTTTATGTTAGTTTCTTACTTGTTTTAAGGCATGGGTGTCAAACTCTGGCCCGCCGTGTAATTTAATGTGGCCCCTTGAGGCAATATCAATTTAGCATTAGAGCTGGCCTGCCTGTGATGAGGTGGCGACTTGTCCAGGGTGTACCCTGCCTTCCGCCCGATTGTAGCTGAGATAGGCGCCAGCGCCCCCCGCGACCCCGAAAGGGAATAAGCGGTAGAAAATGGATGGATGGATGGATGCCGGTGTTATACAGCGTCGGTGCCGCTGTAACACCGCATTCACCGCTAATACTCATACTTGCCAACCCTCCTAATTTTCCCGGTAGACTCCCGAAGTTCAGTGCTCCTCCTGAAAATCTCCCGTGGCAACCATTCTCTTGGATTTATACTGATTTCCACCTGGACAACTATATTGGGGGCGTGCATTTAAGGCACTGCCTTTAGCGTTCTCTACAACCTGTCGTCACGTCTGCTTTTCCTCCATACTAACAACGTGATTACACACACACACACACACACACACACACACACACACACACACACACACACACACACACACACACACACACACACACACACACACACACACAAGTGAAGGCAACACATACTTGGTCAACAGCCATACAGGTCACACTGAGGGTGGCCGTATAAACCACTTTAGCACTGTTAAAAATATGCGCCACACTGTGAACCCACACCAAACAAGAATGACAAACACATTTGAGGGGGGTGGGGGGTTGCCCACATCTGAGGTCCTCTCCAAGGCTTCTCATAGTCAGCATTGTCACTGGCGTCCCACTGGATGTGAATTCTCCCTGCCCACTGGGTGTGAGTTTTCCTTGCCCTTTTGTGGGTTCTTCCGAGGATGTCGTAGTCGTAATGATTTGTGCAGTCCTTTGAGACATTTGTGATTTGGGGCTATTTAAATAAGCATTGATTGATTGACATTTGGGGTGAACATCCGCACCGTAACGCAACAGAACAAAATACCCAGAACCCCTTGCAGCACTAACTCTTCCGGGAAACTTCCAGCAAACTGACCAATAATTAACGTTTTATTCATGCATTTTCTCTTGCTACTTCAAGGCTTGAATGTTTGGTTCATTCATTATTGTTATTTTATTTTCAGATGTATTATTAGCCTGTGGAAAAAATGTGATATTTACCTCAGAATATTGCAAATAGAAAAAAAGGCAAAATATTTTTATTTAAATTTGATTTGATATGCCATTGATATTTTTTTTAATTCTTATTATTATTATTTGAAACTGGATTTTGCATTTCACTAAAGTTATATAAGCCTTGCTTGTTTAATATTTAATGCAAAAACTTGTTTGGGTCCCTATTAAAAGGTTCATTTGTTCAACTTTGCACCGCGGCTTTGTTCCGTTTAAAATTTTTTCCCACTCTGTATTTGAGTTTGACACCCCTGATCTAGATGGAGTTGCGCTAAAGGGAATGTCAACAAAACAGTCAGATAGGTCACTAGAAGTTGAAAAAAAACAGGTCAAAGAGGCAGCTGCAACTTCGGCTTTTCCTCCACACATAATATTTGTGGCTTTTACACACACGCGCAAGTGAATGCAAGGCATACTTGGTCAACAGCCATACAGGTCACACTGAGGGTGGCCGTATAAACAACTTTAGCACCGTCACAAATATGCGCCACACTGTGAACCCACACCAAACAAGAATGACAAACACATTTCGGGTAAACATCCGCACCGTAACACAACAGAACAAATACCCAGAAACCCTTGCAGCACTAACTCTTCCGGGAAACGTCCAGCAAACTGACCAATAATTAACGTTTTATTCATGCATTTTCTCTTGCTACTTCAAGAAAGTTGACTTGGAGGGGGGGCCAAAACTGTTGTGTTTGTTGTCTTCTCTATTGGTTGTCAGTTTCTTTCCCCAGTCTTTTTGTCCTGCCGGTTATTGTTCCTGACATGTGCTACCTTGATTCGGCTTCCCTGGTATGTTGCCTTCGCATATTCCTGTAATTTTGACCCCGTTGTGTTTTTGTTTCCTAGCCACCTTGTTTGGAGAAGACTAGTTTTGCCACGCTGTGTGCACCCCAACCTCTGAAAGAGACTACTTTTGTTATATTTTCCATAGTGTGCACTTTTGCCCCATCACCCTTAGTTACCATTTTGGACTATTAAATATTTTTCATTTTTTATCGCATACCTTGCCTCCGTTCTCTGCATCCCGGAGTCCACCCTTGAACTTAACCCCACAAAAACTTGGTCGAAGGAAAAGGAAATTGTCTCTTTTAACGCGGCCATGCAGAATACGCAAGGAAAAAAAACACACAGTCACCCAGGGCTCCGGTCCAAGTGTAATTAGAGCCGCAGAGCAGCACGCACGCAGGGATGTGATCCAGGTGAAAGTCACCGACAGATCCGATAAAGGTGAATATCCACACACAACAGAGGGAAGCATGAAAACAAAACAAAAATTCTGCATGAAACAGACGTCTGTAGAGCACAGTGAACCCTAGAAATCCTAAAACCTTAATTCTAGCCTGATTTAGCCATTCATTACCACTTTTGACCTGTGTTTGGAGTCATTGTCCCGTTGGAACACCCAACCCCGCCCAAGACCCAACCTCTGGGGTGATGATATTAGTTTATCCTGAAGAATTTGGAGGTAATCCTCCTTTTTTACCGTCCATTTACTTTCTGTAAAGCACCAGTTCCATTGGCAGCAAAACATAAGCATAACACCACCACCACCATGATTGACAGTAGATATGGTGTTCCCAGGATTATCTGACATAACATAAGACCTTCTGGGCGAAAGTTCTGTGGTCAGATGAACAGGACAATGGACCGTCAAAAGGAACGGCAAAATTGAGGCTAGAATAAGGTTTCCCAAAGTCCTGACTTAAACGTGTGGACAATGCTGAAGAACAAGTCAAATCAGAAAACCAACACATTTAGCTGAACTGCACCAATTTTGTCAAGAGGAGTAGCCAAAAATTCAAACAGAAGCGCCGTATTGCAGTGAAACTTGCCCAAGGGACATGTAAGCAAATATCAACTGTCACGACTTGGACTCGGACGTGGATTGTTTTCCCGAGGTGCAAAGCGAAAGTTGGAGCGGGCAAGACGTGAAGGTAAAGACATCATTTATTTTATCGCTATACAGGAACAAACAAAAAGCGCTCTCAAAAACTTAACTACGAAACAAAACTATCGCAAAGGGCAAACTATGAACATAAAACAAAACCACTTGCACAATGGCATGAATAACAAAAAACTTACTCGGAAAGAGACAAGGGGCATGGATCATTGGCATGGATGTGGAGAGTGTGATGTATGTATATATATATATATATATATATATATATATATATATATATATATATATATATATATATATGTATATGTGTGTTTGTATATATGTGTGTGTATGTGTATATATATATGTGTGTATATATGTATATATGTTTGTGAATTTAAAGCATCTACGCAGCAACCACTGAATTGAATTATATTATATATATATATATATATATATATATATATATATATATATATATATATATATATATATGTATAAGGGTGGGCCCTAATAAATTTACTTCTTCCCACTCCCTTTTGAGCCAATCTTGACATCTACAAAAGATTTGTCACATGTAATGTTTTTAATGTAGCTGTAAATATAATGTATATATATATATTTCTTTTGTATTTTTTTTGTTTTGTTGCATGGCTCAAAATAAACCATTCATTCATTCATCGAGGGTGATCGATGGTGATGTTGCCAGGCTGACTACCTGGTAACTGTGGCTTAAATAATACTACGGTGATTGAAAACAGGTGCGTGACATAGGGACAGGTGAACACTAATGGGTTGGCATAGAAACAAAGCAAACAGGGAAGTGCAAAAACAGGAAACAATGGAGTCTTAAGCAAAACAGAACATGACTAAACAAAACATGAGATTTATACAATAAAATAAAATAAAATGTCTGAAACAGGTCTGAAATATAGCATTTAAAACAAATCCAATTACCCCAAATTGTGTTTGCTTTGATTTTTGTCTCTATTAAGCTTGGAAGGAAATGACAATGAGGACAACAACAGCGAAGAAAATAACCTGTGGGAAGATATTTCCTGCATGTTCTGCTTTGAAAACTAAAGCTGACAATCAGCAATTTAGAAACATTTTGCTTATTTTTGTTTTGTTTTCCTTTAGGTACAAACCCCGTTTCGATATGAGTTGGGAAATTGTGTTAGATGTAAATATATGTTTGTTATTGCAATTTTGTCCTTAAAGGGGAACATTGTAACAATTCAAAAGGGTTAAAAACAATAAAAATCAGTTCCCAGTGGCTTGTTGTATTTTTTGAAGTTTTTTTCAAATTTTACCGGTCCCGGAATATCCCTAAATAAGACTTTAAAGTGCCTTATTTTCGCTATCATGGAAACCACTATCCATTTCCCTGTGACGTCACACAGTGCTGCCAATACAAACAACATGGCGGTTACCACAGCAAGATATAGCAACATTAGCTCGGATTCAGACTCGGATTTCAGCGGCTTAAGCGATTCAACAGATTACGCATGTATTGAAACAGATGGTCGGAGTATGGAGGCAGATAGCGAAAACGAAATTGAAGAAGAAATTGAAGCTATTGAGCGAATAGCTATTGACGCTATTCGGCCATAGCGTGGGTGTACCTAATTAAGTGGCCATCATGGCTGCCTTATTAGCATCGCGGTAAAATGTGCGGACCAAACGATCAGGACTTTCGCATCTTGTGACACTGGAGCAACTTAAATCCGTCGATTGGTAAGTGTTTGTTTCGCATTAAATGTGGGTATCTAGTTTCAAATGTACATACAGCTAGCGTAAATAGCATGTTAGCAACGATTAGCGTAGCATGTTAGCATCGATTAGCTGGCAGTCATGCCGTGACCAAATATGTCTGATTAGCACATAAGTCAACAACATCAACAAAACTCACCTTTGTGATTTTGTTGACTTAATGGTTGCAAATGCATCTGCAGGTTATCCATACATCTCTGTGCCATGTCTGTCTTAGCATCGCCGGTCAAATGTGAAGACACTCTGGCACATTCAATGAAGGATTTCTTGCCAGTGGTGCAACTTGAATCCCTCCCTGTTAGTGTTGTTACACCCTCCAACAACACACCCACCAGGCATGATGTCTCCAAGGTTCCAAAAAATAGTCAAAAAAACGGAAAATAACAGAGCTGAGACCCGGTGTTTGTAATGTGAAAATGAAAATGGCGGGTGTGTTACCTCGGTGACGTCATCGCTAAAAGACCGATAAACAGAAAGGCGTTTAATTCGCCAAAATTCACCCATTTAGAGTTCGGAAATCAGTTAAAAAAATACATGGTCTTTTTTCTGCACCATCAAGGTATATATTGACGCTTACATAGGTCTGCTGATAATGTTCCCCTTTGAATAAAATAGTGAACGTACAAGAAAACTTGTCTTTGATAAGTAAGTAAGAAAACAAAGGCTCCTAACTTAGTCCGCTGACATATGCTGTAACATATTGTGTCATTTATCATTCTATTATTTTGTCAACATTATTAAGGACAAGCGGTAGAAAATTAATTATTAATCAACTTGTTCATTTACTGTTAATATCTAGTTATTTTCTCTTTTAACATGTTCTAGTTACACTTCTATTAAAATGTAATAATCACTTATTCTTCTGTTGTTTGGATACTTTACAGTAGTTTTGGATGATAGCACACATTTGGGTATCAAGTAGAAACAGGATCATACATTGGTCATAATTTAAGTCCTCATGTGTCCAGGGACGTAGTTCCTGAGTTTATAAACATAATAGGAATTTGAAAAAAATTAAAAAAAAAATTCCGTGATGCTAAAAATATCGATGTAATAATAGTAGTATCAACTAGATACGTTATTGTACTTGGTATCATTACAGGTGTAGATCCACCAACGGCGTTTGTTTACATTGTGACGCCGGTGAGTTACGGTGTGTAGTGAAGCTTGTTTAGCTATTTCTCGTCCTGCAGGGATGATACTTCTAAGAAACTTACTTTATTTGTCGCCATGGAGGCGAGGATTAGAGACTTAGAAGTAGCTAAAGCACTACAGATTAACTTTAGCTGCGTTTGGACCAGATGTTTCCCCAAGGGAATTTAAGTTGCTGGTCAATCCCAAGTTCTTTTGATGACACATAAGCTGATTTTAAATGATAAACCAGAACAGAATAGGTATTTTGCAATTTATTCCAAAGCTTTGGAGAGACCAACCTAAAAACAACACATTCAAATCGCGTCGCCCAGTCGATCTGAAAACCCTACGGACGCGCTGTCTTCTTCACTATCTCCTACCGGAACGAGTACACATACCTGTTGTTCTGCTAAGCCTGGGACAGGAAGCGATAAGAAGGGAGTATGGCTAGTCCTTACATTCCTAAAGCTTCAAGGTTAACACAGGCAGTTTACTAGCGGACAACCAAAAAGAGAACAAAGGGAAAAACAATATTTGTTTTCAAATATGACTACGAATATAAATAAATAACTCTTAAATATGGATATATGTAGATATCTATCTCCGTCACTAGCTAGCCATTTCTTAAAGCACCTCTTCCTTACGGCGTTTCAGTGTTATGGGGCGGCATGGCGTAGTGGGTAGAGCGGCCGTGCCAGAAACCTGAGGGTTGCAGGTTCGCTTCCCACCTATTAAGATCCAAAAAAGTGCTGCCGTTGTGTCCTTGGGCAGGACACTTCACCCTTTGCCCCCGGTGCCGCTTACACCGGTGAATGAATGATGAGTGAATGTTTGGTGGCGGTCGGAGGGGCCGTAGGCGCAAACTGGCAGCCACGGTTCCCTCAGTCTACACCAGGGCAACTGTGGCTACAAATGTAGCTTACCACCACCAGGTGTGAATGAAAGATGGGTTCCCACTTCTCTGTGAGCGCTTTGAGTATCTAACAATAGGAAAGCGCGATATAAATCTAATCCATTATTATTATAACTTCACCTTTATCAGTAGTTTTTAAGCCAAAATGCATCCGTTCTCCCTTTTCTGTCTACACACTGTGTCTGCTTGTAAGTACTCTGCGACCGTGCGCTGCCGAACATGCTCCTCTGCTCGTAAAACCAGCATTGTCACGACGTGACGACAACAGAGTCGGTATAGTACTGAATATGAATTATTTTTCACTGCAAGCCGATGGAATATTATGGTGAATATTTACCTTTTACTTGACAGCGGGGTGGCATAACAAATCTTTCTCGTAGCAAACGCCATGAAAGGCAACCTCCGTGTCGGCATGACATGCCTGTCAATTACATCCTTCACATCACCGAGAGATGCTCTCAGCTTTGTTGCAACAGAAGGCCGCAAGACTAATGTGCTTTGGAACGAGGTTAAAGGCAATAATGGTCACTGTTGATAATCTTCTGCCATCACTGAACAGATACTCGGGAGAAATGTCTGTTCCATTAAGTACGGTTTTCGGTGAAACACAATTACCTGGGTGGATATGATGGGAATGACGAGAAGTAACTCAGCTACTAATTATATCTTGTATGGCCTATGTCAGGGGTGTCCAAAGTGCGGCACGGGGGGCCATTTGCAACCCGCAGCTAATCGTTTACCGGCCCGCCACACATTCTGCGAAAATTGCAAAATTGATAGTATTGCAAACATAAAACAAAAACATTTTAAAAAAGTAGAATGGAAGGGAATTACAATTTAAGAGGAGAACTACTTTTTAAGATCCAATATTGTAGAACAACGCAGAAAGGAATGAGTATAACAATAGCAGGGGTTCAAATATGGAACTGTTTAAAGGATGAACTAAAACACAGCACCAACATAAACCAGTTTAAAAAGCTTTTTAAGTCATTTATCATTAGTAAATATGAGAAAGAAGAGCAAACATTGTTTTAGAAAGACAATAATATATAATATGTATATACATAAAATTTATGATTTCATAATCAGGCTTCACGGTGGCAGAGGGGTTAGAGCGTCTGCCTCACAATACGAAGTTCCTGCAGTCCTGGGTTCAAATCCAGGCTGAGGATCTTTCTGTGTGGAGTTTGCATGTTTTCCCCGTGAATGCGTGGGTTCCCTCGGGGTACTCCAGCTTCCTCCCACCTCCAAAGACATGCACCTGGGGATAGGCCCCTCCCACCTCCAAAGACATGCACCTGGGGATAGGCCCCTCCCACTTCCAAAGACATGCACCTGGGGATAGGTTGATTGGCAACACTAAATGGTCCCTAGTGTGTGAATGTTGTCTGTCTATCTGTGTTGGCCCTGCGATGAGGTGGCGACTTGTCCAGGGTGTACCCCGCCTTCCGCCCGATTGTAGCTGAGATAGGCGCCAGCGCCTCCCGCGACCCCAAAAGGGAATAAGCGGTAGAAAATGGATGGATTTCATAATTATACATATAGGTTATATTAAAATGTATATATTACCACTTTATATGGAATTTAAATAAATTGTGTATATATAATATATATATAAGTGTACAAATGTATATGTTTGATTTAAATGTTAAACTGTGTATATGAGACGTGTGCTACATATATGTTGCTTATATGTTTAAAAAAAAAAAAAAGTAATATAAGTGAAGCATGTTTTAGATTTTACATATTTTGAACCTTGTTCTTGTTGTGATGGGCTAGGTTTATATAAGCGGTGCTTCAACCTACACCCTTTCGGCTCAATCACTGCTCAAATGAGTGTTTTTCTTTTTTTTCTTTTTTTGTTGTTGTTCAATCAATCAATCAATGTTTATTTATATAGCCCCAAATCACAAATGTCTCAAAGGACTGCACAAATCATTACGACTACAACATCCTCGGAAGAACCCACAAAAGGGCAAGGAAAACTCACACCCAGTGGGCAGGGAGAATTCACATCCAGTGGGACGCCAGTGACAATGCTGACTATGAGAAACCTTGGAGAGGACCTCAGATGTGGGCAACCTCCCCTCACCCTCTAGGGGACCGAAAGCAATGGATGTGGAGCGGGTCTAACATGATACTGTGAAAGTTCAATCCATAGTGGCTCCAACACAGCCGCGAGAGTTCAGTTCAAGCGGTTCTTTGTTTTTATGTGAAGAAATGAGAAAAAGTGACACAAAGCTGCCATGCAGGCAGTTTGTTTTTTCCTTTTGTCTTTATTTTCTTTTTTTTCCCCAATGTTCCAAAAACAAACAAACAAACAAAAAAATCTATGTTATAATGCGTTACCGTATTTCCTTATGTGCCTGCCTTGAATTACTGCAGGGTGCGAACTCGCTCCCCAAATTTATTAGCGCACACTTACTTTTACCGCCGGGTCAAAGTCGTGACGTCACGAGTGACGCTTCTCTTGTCGTCATTTCCCTTGTCGTCATTTCCAAAATGGCGGAGGAGTTTTTTATTCGGCTTTTACTATGTGTGAACCAGGGGTCTTGTTCCACAGCCATACAGATCACACTGATGGTTGTGACACAAAACAACTTGTCTTTAACACTCTTACTAATATGCGCCACACTCTGTGAACCCACCCCAAACACATTTCTGGAGAACATTGGCTCTGTAACACATTATAAACGCAACATAAGAATTACCCAAAATTCCAATGACTCTTGGCTATAGTATACACCCCGGTAGCACCAACCCCCCCACCTCTCCGTGCGCCAGTTGAGGTGGGCGGGGTTAGAGGTGCGTGTTTAATATAGCCAAGAGTCATGGATGCATTGGAATTCTGGGTAATTCTTATGTTGCGTTTACAATGTGTTACAGAGCCAACAATGTTCTCCAGAAGTGTGTTTGGTGTGGGTTCACAGTGTGTGGTGCATATTAGTAAGAGTATTAAAGTGGTTTATATCACAACCATCAGTACAAAAGGTATTGCTGTTGACCAAGTATGCATTGCAATTTCATATGAGAAGCAGCGATATGTATGTGTCCTACCGGCACGTAGACAGCAAGGTGCAAAGGTGGGCGCGATGACATGTTGTAGAGCAGCGGTCCCCAACCACCGGGCCGCGGCAGAATTTTTTAATCTATTTTTTATATCACACTAAATTTGTTACTGCATGCCATTGTTAGGCCCAAGGTTGAGAAGAGGTTTTAAAATGATTAGCGCCTGCTTACTTTTACCGCATGCCTTGAATAAGCGCAGGAGGGAGAAGAGGTTTTAAATTAATTAGCGCCCCGGCAACTATTTAAGGAAATACGGTATTACTTAAAAATTATCACTTTAAAACGTTTTATGTGGAAAAAAAATTGCATATGTTGTGTGGTTGCCATATAAAAAACATCAAAGTTTTGACAAAAGAGCGTAAAGCAAACAAAATAATAGTTCAAACTTAAAATCGACAGATATATCGGAAGTTGATCTTGAAATTTAAGTGTTAATAAAAATTTAAAAAACTAATAAAATATCACTTTATGAGTGGGAAACTCATAAAGTGGCTTGGCATTGTTTTGCTGAAATAAGCAGGGGCATCCATTAAAAAGACGGCGCTTAGATGGCAGCTAAACCTGTATGTACCTTTCAGCATTAATGGTGCCTTCACAGATGTGTAAGTTACCCATGCCTTGGGCACTAATGCACCCCCATACCATCACACATGCTGACTTTTACACTTTGCGCCTATATCAGTCTAGATGGTTTGCTTCCCCTTTGGTCCGGATAACACGCTGTCGAATATTGCCGAAAAACAATTAGAAATGTGGACTCGTCAGACCATAGAACACTTTTCCACTTTGCATCAGTCCATCTTAGATCAGGGGTCGGGAACCTTTTTGGCTGAGAGAGCCATACAAGCCAAATATTTTAAAAAGTACTTCCGTGAGAGCCATATCATATTTTTTTAAGACTGAACACAACTAAATGCGTGTGTTTTTAAGTAAAACCAACATTTTTAGAGTACAATAAAATAAGTCTATTCTTTTATTCTTTTTAATAACACTGTTATTCTGAAGCTAACCAACAATAAATAAAATACTTCTTACCATTAATGTGACTTATTGAACAGGTGCGGTAGAAACCAGATGGATGGATTAAAATGCATGAGAATGTTTTATATTTTGAACGTTATTTTTGACACTGTGACTACCAGCAGAATTATTCATTACTTTTTTTAAACAATGTCAGCTAAGATTTGTCTGAGAGCCAGGTGCAGTCATCAAAAGAGCCATAGGTTCCCTACCTCTGATCTTAGATGATTTTGGGCCTGGAAAAGCTGGCGGGGTTTCTGGATGTTGTTGATAAATGCCTTTTGCTTTGCATAGTAGAGCTTTAACTTGCACTTACAGATGTAGAGACCAACTGTATTTAATGACAGTGGTTTTCTGAAGTGTTCCAGAGCCCATGTGGTGATATCCTTTAGAGATTGATGTCGGTTTTTGATACAGTGCCGTCTGAGGGATCGCAGGTCACGGTCATTCAATGTTGGTTTCCGGCCATGCCGCTTACGTGGAGTGATTTCTCCAGATTCTCTGAACCTTTTGATGATATTATGGAGCGTAGATGTTGAAATCCCTAAATTTCTTGCAATGTCACTTTGAGAAAGGTTGTTCTTAAACTGTTTGACTATTTGCTCACGCAGTTGTGGACAAAGGGGTGTACCTCGCCCCATCCTTTCTTGTGAAAGACAGCATTTTTTTGGGAAGCTGTTTTTATAGCCAATCATGGCACCCACCTGTTCCCAATTAGCCTGCACACCTGCGGGATGTTCCAAATAAGCGTTTGATGAGCATTCCTCAACTTAATCAGTATTTATCGCCACCTTTCCCAACTTCTTTTGTCTAAAGTTAATAATTATTTGCAAAAAAAAAAAGTTTGATCGGTTTGAACATCAAATATGTTGTCTTTGTAGCATATTCAAATGAATATGGCATGAAAATTATTTGTATTCCGTTTATATTTACATCTAACACAATTTCCCAACTCATATGGAAACGGGGTTTGTTAATGTTAATTTTTCCTCATCAGTGAAACCCCGTCTCGTTAGCGCTCCCAAGCGATGTTTAATTGTCGGCCCTGCAGCACGACGGATGGAAGTCTGCGATATATATATATATTTTTTTTTTAACCTCAGACTTAAACAGGACCCGGAATGCACATCCATGAAGTATCCTCTCACCCGGGGGATTTTGTGCAACCCCCATGATCATTCATTTGCAGCCGCTTTTTATGTCCGCCACCTTTGCAAAGATGGATAACGTTTCCCAGCGTCCTATCCGTCTCCCATCACTCACGTTTTATACCGTCCGACTTGAGCGGGGGGCAGAGGGGAGAAATCCCGCCTTTCTGTGGGAGGAGATTAGACAAGAGTACAGACAACTAGATTTAAATAAAGATCGCCTTCCCAGCGTGGGGCTCATCCCCAAACCGGGAGTCGGTGTTTTTTTTCGTGCGGGAGCATGTGTGTTGATGTGGTTTGGGTTCACAAGATTGTGTACAAGCTGACCGGTGTCTTGCAACGTGATAAAACTGCAATGTAAAAAAAAAAGAAGCTGTCTTCAAGCGGAGTAAATAAAATGACTTCAGAGAACAATCATGCACACAAATCTTCGGGAAGTCCATGCAAATAAAAACAACTAAAAGGTCAGGTGTTCCTCCTGCTGAACTATAGAACGTTTTCATGTTTAATGTTGCCTGTGTTGGTCTTATCGGAATAATCCCATGCTGGAGACCACCAGCGTTGCACCAGCAGCCGTGACCTTCGCATGCCAGGTAAAGCTGACAACAAACATTTGTTTACATTAAACTTTCATTTTCTGGTGCAGAGGGCAACCCAGAAATATCTCTCTCGGACATGGTCTGTGATGCACTTTCCCACCACTTGTGGCAGTGATGAGCGCCTCAAACAAACAGAAGAAGTCCCGAGCAAAGTCAGTTTCCCAAGTGCAAAAATTATGACTACGGTTTCATTCACACATGAAATTGAATGGACAGTCTAATTAAGAAACATTTATTATGTTTTACTAATTAAGTGTATTTTAAGTTAAGTACAATATAATTGTTTGTAAAAAAAAAAAGGAAAGAAAAAACAACAACAGTTATTTATGAGTAAATTCTTATGCAGCAAATTTGGTAAGTACTTTTTTTTTCTAATCTGCCTGACCTAAACCTGTATATATATATATATATATATATATATATATATATATATATATATATATATATATATATATATATATATATATATATATATACATACATATATATGTAGGTATATTGTAGCTGAGATAGGCTCCAGCGCCCCCCGCAGCAACAAAAGGGAATAAGCGGTAGGAAATGGATGGATATATATATATATATATATATATATATATATATGAGTTTTCCTTGCCCTTATGTGGGCCTACCGAGGATGTCGTAGTGTTTGTGCAGCCCTTTGAGACACTAGTGATTTAGGGCTATATAAGTAAACATTGATTGATTGATTGATATATATATAAATATATACATATATACCTATATATACATATACATATATACATATAAATATATACACATAGAAATATATACATATATATACATACGAAAGGGAATAAGCGGTAGGAAATGGATGGATGGATGGATATATCAATCAATCAATGTTTACTCATATAGCCCTAAATCACTAGTGTCTCAAAGGGCTGCACAAACCACTACGACATCCTCGGTAGGCCCACATAAGGGCAAGGAAAACTCATATATATATATATATATATATATATATATATATATATATATATATATATATATATATATATATATATATATATATATATATATATATATATATATATATATATCCATCCATTTCCTACCGAGGATGTCGTGGTGGTTTGTGCAGCCCTTTGAGACACTAGTGATTTAGGGCTATATAAGTAAACATTGATTGATTGATTGATATATATATATATATATATATATATATATATATATATATATATATATATATATATATATACACACATATAAATATATACATATATATCTATATATACATATACATATAAATATATACACATATAAATATATACATATATATACATACATATATATCAATCAATCAATGTTTACTTATATAGCCCTAAATCACTAGTGTCTCAAAGGGCTGCACAAACCACCACGACATCCTCGGTAGGCCTACATAAGGGCAAGGAAAACTCACACCCAGTGGGACGTCGGTGACAATGATGACTATGAGAACCTTGGAGAGGAGGAAAGCAATGGATGTCGAGCGGGTCTAACATGATACTGTGAAAGTTCAATCCATAATGGATCCAACACAGTCGCGAGAGTCCAGTCCAAAGCGGATCCAACACAGCAGCGAGAGTCCCGTTCACAGCAGAGCCAGCAGGAAACCATCCCAAGCGGAGGCGGATCAGCAGCGCAGAGATGTCCCCAGCCGATACACAGGCAAGCAGTACATGGCCACCGGATCGGACCGGACCCCCTCCACAAGGGAGAGTGGGACATAGAAGAAAAAGAAAAGAAACGGCAGATCAACTGGTCTAAAAAGGGAGTCTATTTAAAGGCTAGAGTATACAAATGAGTTTTAAGGTGAGACTTAAATGCTTCTACTGAGGTGGCATCTCGAACTGTTACCGGGAGGGCATTCCAGAGTACTGGAGCCCGAACGGAAAACGCTCTATAGCCCACAGACTTTTTTTGGGGCTTTGGGAATCACTAACAAGCCGGAGTCCTTTGAACGCAGATTTCTTGCCGGGACATATGGTACAATACAATCGGCAAGATAGGATGGAGCTAGACCGTGTAGTATTTTATACGTAAGTAGTAAAACCTTAAAGTCACATCTTAAGTGCACAGGAAGCCAGTGCAGGTGAGCCAGTACAGGTATATATGTATGTATATATGTATATAAAGGTATATACAGTACAGGTATATATGTATGTATATATGTATATAAAGGTATATACAGTATAGGTATATATGTATGTATATATGTATATAAAGGTATATACAGTACAGGTATATATGTATGAATATATGTATATAAAGGTATATACAGTACAGGTATATATGTATGTATATATGTATATAAAGGTATATACAGTACAGGTATATATGTATGTATATATGTATATAAAGGTATATACAGTATAGGCGTAATGTGATCAAACTTTCTTGTTCTTGTCAAAAGTCTAGCAGCCGCATTTTGTACCAACTGTAATCTTTTAATGCTAGACATGGGGAGACCCGAAAATAATACGTTACAGTAATCGAGACGAGACGTAACAAACGCATGGATAATGATCTCAGCGTCTTTAGTGGACAGAATGGAGCGAATTTTAGCGATATTACGGAGATGAAAGAAGGCCGTTTTAGTAACGCTTTTAATGTGTGCCTCAAAGGAGAGAGTTGGGTCGAAGATAATACCCAGATTCTTTACCGTGTCGCCTTGTTTAATTGTTTGGTTGTCAAATGTTAGCGTTGTATTATTAAATAGAGTTCGGTGTCTAGCAGGACCGATAATCAGCATTTCCGTTTTTTTGGCGTTGAGTTGCAAAAAGTTAGCGGACATCCATTGTTTAATTTCATTAAGACACGCCTCCAGCTGACTACAATCCGGCGTGTTGGTCAGCTTTAGGGGCATGTAGAGTTGGGTGTCATCAGCATAACAGTGAAAGCTAATACCGTATTTGCGTATGATGTCACCTAGCGGCAGCATGTAGATGCTGAAGAGTGCAGGGCCAAGGACCGAACCCTGGGGAACTCCACACGTTACCTTAACGTAGTCCGAGGTCACATTGTTATGGGAGACACACTGCATCCTATCAGTAAGATAAGAGTTAAACCAAGACAGGGCTAAGTCTGACATACCAATTCGTGTTTTGATACGTTCTAATAAAATATTATGATCGACGGTATCGAAAGCAGCGCTAAGATCGAGGAGAAGCAACATAGATGACGCATCAGAATCCATCGTTAGCAATAGATCATTAGTCATTTTTGCGAGGGCTGTCTCCGTGGAGTGATTTGCCCTGAAACCGGATTGAAAGGTTTCACATAGATTGTTGGACGCTAAGTGTTCATTTAACTGCTCCGCAACAATTTTTTCGAGGATTTTTGAAATAAAGGGAAGGTGAGACACCGGTCGGTAGTTTACCATGAGGTCAGGATCGAGGTTAGGTCTTTTAAGAAG
>NC_084631.1:2778674-2816174 GCF_033978795.1 Nerophis ophidion | reverse complement strand
TTAGGCCTGCGCTTATAAATTTGAGTGTGATGTAAGGATACCATCATGAAAAGCACATTTAATAAAAAAACGTTTATTATGGTCTTACCTTTACTTATAAATGAAGTCCATACGCAGCTCCTTCTGATCAAAAGCATCAATAACTTGTTTATAGAAGTCTTCCTTATCTTTCTTCAGTTTTAAAAGTCTCTCTGTCTCAATGGAGATCTTCCTTTAATACCTCCTGCTTCCATTGAAAGTCCAATTTAGAAAACTATTTTATTTTAGATATGTAATCCCCCATGTTAAAAGTGCAAGCGAGAGGAAAAAATAAACTCGCTCTTGCTGCTTGTTAAATGATAAATAAATGATAAATGGGTTGTACTTGTATAGCGCTTTTCTACCTTCAAGGTACTCAAAGCGCTTTGACACTACTTCCACATTTACCCATTCACACACACATTCACACACTGATGGAGGGAGCTGCCATGCAAGGCGCCAATCAGCATCCATCAGGAGCAAGGGTGAAGTGTCTTGCTCAGGACACAACGAGGTCGTTACTAGGTGGGGATTGAACCAGGGACCCTCGGGTTGCGCCACGCCGTCCCACTTCTGTTGTCACTTCTTCTGCAGCCAAGTAGTCGCAAGAAGGATCACTCGCGCCCTCTACCACCAGGAGGCGGTAGTCATTTAAAGACTCCTATTTGACACACGCAGCTACGGTATACTAATAAAACATAGCTGCTTACTGTTCTTTTTAGCATATTCAATAGCTTGGACCTTGAATCCTACTGAATAGCTCTTAATTTTCTTCCCTTTATGCAATTTCAAATGATTGAAATCAGCCTCCTCCATTTTGAAAATGATGACAGGTGAACGTGACGAGTTTGACCCGGAGGAAATTCTAGACACGCGCTAATAAAAATAATATTTTGCGAAACGGGTTACTAAATTGGCCCTAGTGTGTGAATGTGAGTGTGAATGTTGTCTGTCAATCTGTGTTGGCCCTGCGATGAGGTGGGGACTTGTCCAGGGTGTACCCCGCCTTCCGCCCGATTGTAGCTGAGATAGGCGCCAGCGCCCCCCAAGACCCGGAACGGGAATAAGCGGCAGAAAATGGATGGATGGATGGAGTTCAACCCGGCATTGATCCTGAGCCGGTGGTAATGCTAAGCATGCGCTAATTATTTTGCGAAACGAGTTTGACTCGGCAGTAATTCTAGTCAGGAGCATACTATATACCCGGCGGCAATTCAAGGAAATACGGTAATACTGGTATACCGTACTACCCTACTCTTTTGCTATTCCTTGGTTCTGCGACAATAGGATCCCAGATATCCCAAAAAAGCCATGGCCAATGGACTCTAATTATTAAAAATGCTAATTTTTGATGCACTCAACCACGGACCGTCAGTTTGTTGATCGGCATTTTACCAGCATAACCCAAAAAAGTTGCAGATACCACAATGCACTGTGCCCTTCCTTTCCGGAGGGTAACAAACAGACATGAACACGCTTGCACGCCTCACTGCTCTCCAGTCACGCAACGGCGTCCCCCACCCCCCCCCAAAAAAAATGTTCTCACTGTGGTGGCACGAATTGTCAAGGCTGACGCTGGCAACGCATCGACCGGCTCCAGTCACACGGCACATTCCTTCCAGACACCGCCAATGCCGGTCTGCGGCGGGAAGCTTGCAGAGTTGATGCCACGCACTCCGAGCCAGGGCCAAGGGCCAAAGGCTCGTTTGTCACCTCGTAAACACATAATTAAACAGAAAATATGACAGAACACGGTGAAAGGCATCATGAGAATATTGATACCAACAACCGATTGCTAATTATCACACAAAACAAACTAGAGCTGGAGCTTTATGGTCTGTGGTTCGATTCCCGCTTGTGCCATCCTAGTTACTGCCGTTGTGTCCTTGGGCAAGACACTTTACCCACCTGCTCCCAGTGCCACCCACACTGGTTTCAATGTAACTTAGATATTGGGTTTCACGATGTAAAGCGCTTTGAGTCACTAGAGAAAAAGCGCTATATAAATATAAGTTACTTCCCTTCACTTCACAAAAGGTTCAGAGAATGTGGAGAAATCACTTCATATTACGGACCTTCGATCCCTCAGGCGGTACTGCATCAAAAAGCGACATCAGCGTGTAAAGGATATCACCAGATGGGCTCAGGAACACTTCAGAAAACAGCTGTCACTAACGACAGTTGGTTGCTACATCTGTAGTCACTGCCGTTGTGTCCTCGGGCAAGACACTTTACCCACCTGCTCCCAGTGCCACCCACACTGGTTTAAATGTAACTTAGATATTGGGTTTCACTATGTGAAGCGCTTTGAGTCACTAGAGAAAAAGCGCTATATAAATATAAGTTACTTCCCTTCACTTGACAAAAGGTTCAGAGAATGTGGAGAAATCACTTCATATTACGGACCTTCGATCCCTCAGGCGGTACTGCATCAAAAAGCGACATCAGCGTGTAAAGGATATCACCAGATGGGCTCAGGAACACTTCAGAAAACAGCTGTCACTAACGACAGTTGGTTGCTACATCTGTAGTCGCTGCCGTTGTGTCCTCGGGCAAGACACTTTACCCACCTACTCCCAGTGCCACCCACACTGCTTTAAATGTAACTTAGATATTGGGTTTCACGATGTAAAGCGCTTTGAGTCACTAGAGAAAAAGCGCTATATAAATATAAGTTACTTCCCTTCACTTCACAAAAGGTTCAGAGAATGTGGAGAAATCACTTATTACGGACCTTCGATCCCTCAGGCGGTACTGCATCAAAAAGCGACATCAGCGTGTAAAGGATATCACCAGATTGGCTCAGGAACACTTCAGAAAACAGCTGTCACTAACGACAGTTGGTTGCTACATCTGTAGTCACTGCCGTTGTGTCCTTGGGCAAGACACTTTACCCACCTGCTCCCAGTGCCACCCACACTGGTTTAAATGTAACTTAGATATTGGGTTTCACGATGTAAAGCGCTTTGAGTCACTAGAGAAAAAGCGCTATATAAATATAAGTTACTTCCCTTCACTTCACAAAAGGTTCAGAGAATGTGGAGAAATCACTTCATATTACGGACCTTCGATCCCTCAGGCGGTACTGCATCAAAAAGCGACATCAGCGTGTAAAGGATATCACCAGATGGGCTCAGGAACACTTCAGAAAACAGCTGTCACTAACGACAGTTGGTTGCTACATCTGTAGTCACTGCCGTTGTGTCCTCGGGCAAGACACTTTACCCACCTGCTCCCAGTGCCACCCACACTGGTTTAAATGTAACTTAGATATTGGGTTTCACTATGTAAAGCGCTTTGAGTCACTAGAGAAAAAGCGCTATATAAATATAAGTTACTTCCCTTCACTTCACAAAAGGTTCAGAGAATGTGGAGAAATCACTTTATATTACGGACCTTCGATCCCTCAGGCGGTACTGCACCAAAAAGCGACATCAGCGTGTAAAGGATATCACCAGATGGGCTCAGGAACACTTCAGAAAACAGCTGTCACTAACGACAGTTGGTTGCTACATCTGTAGTCACTGCCGTTGTGTCCTCGGGCAAGACACTATACCCACCTGCTCTCAGTGCCACCCACACTGCTTTAAATGTAACTTAGATATTGGGTTTCACTGTGTAAAGCGCTTTGAGTCACTAGAGAAAAAGCGCTATATAAATATAAGTTACTTCCCTTCACTTCACAAAAGGTTCAGAGAATGTTGAGGAATCACTTCATATTACGGACCTTCGATCCCTCAGGCGGTACTGCATCAAAAAGCGACATCAGCGTGTAAAGGATATCACCAGATGGGCTCAGGAACACTTCAGAAAACAGCTGTCACTAACGACAGTTGGTTGCTACATCTGTAGTCACTGCCGTTGTGTCCTTGGGCAAGACACTTTACCCACCTGCTCCCAGTGCCACCCACACTGGTTTAAATGTAACTTAGATATTGGGTGTGACTATGTAAAGCGCTTTGAGTCACTAGAGAAAAGCGCTATATAAATATAATTCACTTCACACTTCACTATTTACACTGTAGATTGTCACTGATGGCATCAAAACTATGATTCAACACATGTGGAGTTATGTACTTAACAAAAAAAAAGTGAAATAACTGAAACGAGGTTTTATATTCTAGTTTCTTCAAAATAGCCACCTTTTGCGCTGATTACTTTTTCACACATTATTGGCATTCTCTCCATGAGCTTCAAGGACACCTGTGAGGTGAAAACCATTCCAGGTGACTACCTCTTGAAGCTCATTGAGAGAATGCCAAGAGTGTGCAAAGCAGTGATCAGAGCAAAGGGTGGCTATTTTGAAGAAACTAGAATGTACATTATAGTTTTTTTCAGAATAGCCACTAAACTAGAATGTATGTTCTATTTTCTTCAAAATAGCCACCCCTTTGCAAACTAGAATTCATATTCTAGTTTCTTCAAAATAGCCAGCCTTCGCAAACTAGAATTCACATTCTAGTTTCTTCAACATAGCCACCCTTTGCCATGATTACTGCTTTGCTCACTCTTGGCATTCTCTCAATGAGCTTCAAGAGGTAGTCACCTGAAATGGTTTTCATTTTCACAGGCATGAAGCTCATCGAAAGAATGACAAGAATGTGCGAAAAAGTAATGACGGCAAAAGGTGGCTGTTTTGAAGAAACTAGAATACAAAATATTTTTTCAGTTATTTCATGTAATTTTTTTCAGTACATACATACACACACACACACATATATATATATATATATATATATGTATATATATATATATAAAAGTGTATCTATATATGTGTGTGTGTGTGTATATATATATATATATATATATATATATATATATTTTATTTTTTATTTTTTTTCAATCAAAGTGAGGAACTTGTTTGCCAGATAATGTTTCGTTTTCTGCAGAAAACGAAACATTATCTGGTACAACCCCCCATACAGCAAAAACGTCTCAACTAATATTGGCCACAAGTTCCTCACTCTGATCGACAAACACTTCCCCAAAGGCAACACCCTAAGAAAAGTATTGAACAAGAACAGCATTAAATTGAGCTACAGCTGTATGAATAATACACAACAAATTATTTTAAATCACAATAAAGCAATTGCAAAAGGGCCATCTGCCCCTAGACAGAACGACTCCAACACCAACCAAGACTGCAACTGCCGCAAAAAACCTGATTGCCCTCTCAACGGGGGGTGCTTACAAACATTAGTCGTTTACCAATCGAAGGTAAAATGCAAGGACATTAACACCTCCGAGGGGGAGTTCAAAACCAGATGGACCAATCACAAGGCTGCTTTTAGAAACCGAAATCTGCGGATTTCTACAGAACTCAGCAAGCACATTTGGAACCTCAAAGACAATAATGTTGCATACATACATTGCGACAGTATTGTGGTTTGTCAATGTGGCAGCCACAAGTATTTGGACGGTAAACACTTGTATCGCGTCAGTATACAAAATCGTGTCTCGTCAAAACATCTTCCTGCTAGAAAATGTTGAATCTTGCAAGACGACGCCCTCTGCTGGATTCAGAAAGACCCCCCCCCCCCCCCCCCCACCTCCCCCCACCCCTCTGCACACCGCACCATCAAAACACTTAAGTCACCAGGAAGAAGTCCATTATCATATAACCTTGATACAGTGTTTGTGTTGCATGGATGAAACACATTTACATACAACAGACCGGGGAGTGAAACCACTGTGATGCCTGGCTGGGCCTAAACTCAAACCACTCCTGACTAAAGCGACAAAGAAAAACTCACTTAAAGGCCCACTGAAATGAGATGTTCTTATTTAAACGGGGATAGCAGGTCCATTCTATGTGTCATACTTCATCATTTCGCCATATTGCCATATTTTTGCTGAAAGGATTTAGTAGAGAACATCCACGATAGAGTTTGCTAATAAAAAAGCCTTGCCTGTACCGGAAGTAGCAGACCATGTGCGCGTGACGTCACGGGTTGTGGAGCTCCTCACATCTGAACATTGTTTACAATCATGGCCACCAGCAGCCAGAGCGATTCGGACCGAGAAAGCGACGATTTCCCCATTAATTTGAGCGAGGATGAAAGATTCGTGGAGGAGGAAAGTGAGAGTGAAGGACTACAAAAAAAAAACCTAGACGGCAGAGCGATTCAGATGTTATTAGACACATTTACTAGGATAATTCTGGAAAATCCCTTATCTGCTTATTGTGTTACTAGAGTTGTAGTGAGAATATATGGTCGTACCTGAAAGTCGGAGGGGTGTGGCCACGGGTGTGGTGACCGCCAGTGTCTCTGAGGAGGCGAAGCGAAGGCAGCCGGTCGGGCCGGGCTGAGCTTTTTTTCCCCCTCCTCCATGGTGGAAGTATTCCACGTTCGGGGGCGGCCGGTAAGAGGAGGCAAGACAGTCCACAGCTGCCTCTTTAACAGGTGCACGAGGAACGACGCAAGCTCCGCTTATGTCTACGGTAAGAGCCGACTTGTTACCACAATTTTCTCACCAAAACCTGCCGGTTGACATGTGGTCGGGAACCATGTTCGCTTGACCGCTCTGTTCCATAGTAAAGCTTCGCCTTCGGGAATCTAAACACACCAGCTGTGTTTGTGTTGTTGAAGGCAGCCGCAATACACCGCTTCCCACCTACATCTTTCTTCTTTGATGTCTCCATTATTTATTGAACAAATTGCAAAATATTCAGCAACACAGACGTCCAGAATACTGCGTGATTATGCGATTAAAGAAAACTACTTATAGCTGGGATCGGGCTGGAAAAAAAATATCCACTACAATCCGTGACGTCACACGCATGCGTCATCATACCGATGTTTTCAACAGAATACTTCACGCAAAATTTAAAATTGCAATTTAGTTAACTAAAAAGGCCGCATTGGCATGTGTTGCGTTGTTAAGATTTCATACACCGCTTCCCACCTACAGCTTTCTTCTTTGACGTCTCCATTATTCATTGAGAAAATTGCAAAATATTCAGCAGCACAAAACTCCAGAATACTGTAAAATTATGCGATGAAAAGAGACTACTTATAGCTGGGAATGGTGCTGGACCATAATGTCCTCTACAATGCCTGACGTCACGCGCATGTGTCATCATACCGATGTTTTCAACAGAATACTTCATGCAAAATTTAAAATTGCAATTTAGTTAACTAAAAAGGCCTTATTAGCATGTGTTGCGATGTTAACATTTCATACACCGCTTCCCACCTACAGGTTTCTTCTTTGACGTCTCCATTATTCATTGAGAAAATTGCAAAATATTCAGCAACACAGATGTCCAGAATACTGTGTAATTAAGCGATTAAAGCAGACTACTTATAGCTGGGATCGGGCTGGCAAAAAAATATCCGCTACAATCCGTGACGTCACACGCATGCGTCATCATACCGATGTTTTCAACAGAATACTTCATGCAAAATTTAAAATTGCAATTTAGTTAACTAAAAAGGCCGTATAGGCATGTGTTGCGATGTTAAGATTTCATACACCGTTTCCCACCTACAGCTTTCTTCTTTGACGTCTCCATTATCCATTGAGAACATGGCAAAATATTCAGCAACACAAATGTCCAGAATACTGTAAAATTATGCGATGAAAAGAGACTACTTATAGCTGGGAACGGTGCTGGACCAAAATGTCCTCTACAATGCCTGACGTCACGCGCACGCGTCATCATACCGATGTTTTCAACAGAATACTTCACGCAAAATTTAAAATTGCAATTTAGTTAACTAAAAAGGCCGTATTGGCATGTGTTGCGATGTTAAGATTTCATACACCACTTCCCACTGACAGCTTTCTTCTTTGACGTCTCCATTATTCATTGAGAAAATTGCAAAATATTCAGCAACACAAATGTCCAGAATACTGTAAAATTATGCGATGAAAAGAGACTACTTATAGCTGGGAACGGTGCTGGACCAAAATGTCCTCTACAATGCCTGACGTCACGCGCACGCATCATCATACCGATGTTTTCAACGGAATACTTCACGCAAAATTTAAAATTGCAATTTAGTTAACTAAAAAGGCCGTATTGGCATGTGTTGCGATGGTAAGATTTCATACACCGCTTCCCACCTACAGCTTTCTTCTTTGACGTCTCTATTATCCATTGAGAAAATTGCAAAATATTCAGCAACACAAATGTCCAGAATACTGTAAAATTATGCGATGAAAAGAGACTACTTATAGCTGGGAACTGTGCTGGACCAAAATGTCCTCTACAATGCCTGACGTCACGCGCAGGCGTCATCATACCGAGACGTTTCAGCTGGATATTGCGGCGCAAAATTAAAAATTGCAATTTAGTGAACTAAAAAGGCCGTATTGGCATGTGTTGCGATGTTAAGATTTCATACACCGCTTCCCACCTACAGCTTTCTTCTTTGACGTCTCCATTATCCATTGAGAAAATTGCAAAATATTCAGCAACACAAATGTCCAGAATACTGTAAAATTATGTGAGGAAGAGAGACTACTTATTGCTGGGAACGGTGCTGGACCAAAATGTCCTCTACAATGCCTGACGTCACGCGCAGGCGTCATCATACCGAGACGTTTCAGCTGGATATTGCGGCGCAAAATTAAAAATTGCAATTTAGTGAACTAAAAAGGCCGTATTGGCATGTGTTGCGATGTTAAGATTTCATACACCGCTTCCCACCTACAGCTTTCTTCTTTGACGTCTCCATTATCCATTGAGAAAATTGCAAATTATTCAGCAACACAAATGTCCAGAATACTGTAAAATTATGCGATGAAAAGAGACTACTCATAGCTGGGAACGGTGCTGGACCAAAATGTCCTCTACAATGCCTGACGTCACGCGCAGGCGTCATCATACCGAGACGTTTCAGCTGGATATTGCGGCGCAAAATTAAAAATTGCAATTTAGTGAACTAAAAAGGCCGTATTGGCATGTGTTGCGATGTTAAGATTTCATACACCGCTTCCCACCTAGAGCTTTCTTCTTTGACGTCTCCATTATCCATTGAGAAAATTGCAAAATATTCAGCAACACAAATGTCCAGAATACTGTAAAATTATGCGATGAAAAGAGACTACTTATAGCTGGGAACGGTGCTGGACCAAAATGTCCTCTACAATGCCTGACGTCACGCGCAGGCGTCATCATACCGAGACGTTTCAGCTGGATATTGCGGCGCAAAATTAAAAATTGCAATTTAGTGAACTAAAAAGGCCGTATTGGCATGTGTTGCGATGTTAAGATTTCATACACCGCTTCCCACCTAGAGCTTTCTTCTTTGACGTCTCCATTATCCATTGAGAAAATTGCAAAATATTCAGCAACACAAATGTCCAGAATACTGTAAAATTATGCGATGAAAAGAGACTACTTATAGCTGGGAACGGTGCTGGACCAAAATGTCCTCTACAATGCCTGACGTCACGTGCACGCGTCATCATACCGATGTTTTCAACAGAATACTTCACGCAAAATTTAAAATTGCAATTTAGTTAACTAAAAAGGCCGTATTGGCATGTGTTGCGATGTTAAGATTTCATACACCGCTTCCCACCTACAGCTTTCTTCTTTGACGTCTCCATTATTCATTGAGAAAATTGCAAAAAATGTCCAGAATACTGTAAAATTATGCGATGAAAAGAGACTACTTATAGCTGGGAACGGTGCTGGACCAAAATGTCCTCTACAATGCTTGACGTCACGCGCACGCATCATCATACCGAGATGTTTCAGCCGGATATTGCGGCGCAAAATTAAAAATTGCAATTTAGTAAACTAAAGCGGCCGTATTGCCATGCGTTGCAATGTTAATATTTCATCATTGATATATAAACTATCAGACTATCCCTAGGCCTTTCATACAATGCATGCAACGACGCACACGGCACATAAGAGATGTGTTCATCACAGCTCAGCAGGGGGAAAGGAAGAGCGTGTATACTCCACACGCACAGGAAGTGGGTGCAAAGCTCATGAAGAAGATGGGGCAAAAAAGTGGACAGATCGCAGGAGAAGTGTTGTTTTGCTCGCCTGCCCAGCCCTCCTCTGGCCCATGATTCATTGCAAATGAAATGTCACCCTGGCAGGCAGTAATGCAGGCCGGCCTGCTCGCCTGCAGCCTAATTGAATTTTACAGCCATATAAACAACGGTCGGTCAGCAGAGAGCGAGAGAGTAAGGAACCCGGAGAGAGAGAGAGTAGATATTGATGCCAGTGTTTATAGGTGGAGGTTTCTCATGTGCCATCAGCGAGTGGGTAAGGCTCGCGAGGGAGCCCTCGCACAAACCACACAGATGGACATGCCGCCGTTAACGCCACCGTCTCAAGATTAAACACATTTGAGCGCGGTCTCAAAATGAGGTGAATACTGCGACACGATGAGCCCATCGGTGCGTGTATCAGTTGCTTAAATTAGGCAATTTACTTCTGACAATTCCCGGCGATTTGATCTTCCTGTAAATGTTTTGTTGGGAATTACACCGCACCCCACAAAATATTGTAAACACAATAAAAGGACAATTAAAGCTGCAAGCAGCGATGGACGGGGCCGACTTTTGGTGTTTCCTGCCTTTAACATATCTTTACCTGCACGTTACCTACGTTCCCTGCATCCTGGGGTCACACTGGTGCTTCTTTATTTCACCCATACACACTGGTGATTCCTTCTTTCACCCAGTCAACATATATTTACCCGCACATTACCTGCCTTCTCTGCATCGTGTGGTCACACTGGTGCTTCGTGCTTTTAAGTGGCCATCTTGAGACGCAGCAGTTCTTTGAAGGCTCGTAAAATCAAAACCGAAGCGGTTAGAAAAACTCTTTGCCAACTTTTAACCAGAAGGGTTCAATCTCTTTCCTGTGCGAGTTTGAAGCCGACACAACAAACGCGCTCATAGGAGATAGTGTTTGAAAAAAGGTGACAGGTTTTTACAAAACTTTTGTTTTGAAGGGGTAAATGCCAACTTCCTGTGGATTTTTTTTTTCCAATTAATAAAATCTAGGTCTAAGTCAGACCTACATAGAGGTTTTTGTTTTATGTCTCTATGACATTCCTACCGGAAGTTACAATTAGTTTTGTCTGTGTTTTCTTACTAGGAGCAGTTTTGTCTGTGTTTTATTCCTAGGGGGCGCCAGAGCGCAATTTTGAGTTTTTTTTTTTTTTTTTTTTATTAGATTGCAATTTTTGCCAGTCCTGAAGTGTTTGTCCAGTTTGGTGAGTGTTGAAGCATTTTAAGGGGGTGAAATTACAGCTCAATGAGGCATAAATGACATTTTTTTAGGAAACATTTGTTTTGAAGGGGTTTTTGCCAACTTCCTGTTGATGTTTGCTGAATTGTATGAAATCTAGGTCTAAGTCAGACCTACATAGAGTTTTTTTTTTTATGTCTCTACGACATTCCTACCGGAAGTTACAAGCAGTTTTGTCTGTGTTTTCTTACTAGGAGCAGTTTTGTCTTTGTTTTATTCCTAGGGGGCGCCAGAGCGCAATTTTGAGTTTTTTTAATTTTTTATTAGATTGCAATTTTCGCCAGTCCTGATGTGTGTGTCCAGTTTGGTGAGTTTTGAAGCATTTTAAGGGGGTGAAATTACAGCTCAAAGAGGCAAAAATTACATTTTTTTAGGAAACATTTGTTTTGAAGGGGTTTTTTGTCAACTTCCTGTTGATTTTTGCTGAAGTGTAAGAAATATAGGTCTAAGTCAGACCTACATAGTGGGTTTTTGTTTTATGTTTCTACAACATTCCTAACGGAAGTTACAAGCAGTTTTGTCTGTGTTTTTTCCTAGGGGGCGCTAGAGCGCAATTTTGAGTTTTGGTTTTTTGATTACATCGCAATTTTCGCCAGTCCTGATGTGTGTGTAAAATTTGGTGAGTTTTGAAGCATGTTAAGGGGGTCAAATTACAGCTCAAAGAGGCGGCGGTATAATAATAATAATAATAAAACCTTAGAAATATATAGGGTCCTCTGTCCCAAAGGGACATTTGGTTCCTCACTATTACAACGTAGTAACACTTTATTAGGAATGTCTCAACATTGTTTACCCGCGTCCCGATCCGATACTTTGACAATTGAAAACGTTTTATGGCAAGTCACTCAATAAAACATTTTTATAAAGCTAATTGTATTACATTTAGAATTTGCTAGTGTTTCTTTAACTATATATTTTATTACATTTGTGCTATTTAATGGTGTGTAGGGGTGTAACGGTACACAAAAATGTTAGTTTGGTACGTACCTCAGTTTGGAAGTCACGGTTTGGTTCATTTTCGGTACAGTAAGAAAACAACAAAATATAAATTGTTTGGTTATTTATTTCCCAAATTTGCTAAATCTTCCACCAAAAATATTTTTCTTAGTGGAATATTTGATGTGAAGTAATCAGAACCTTGGATAGATCAATAATTCCTAATAACATTGATTTTGATTCAATATTATGTTTTGAGCAATGACAGTTTGAAAGAAAATAAAACAGCTTTGTTTTATTAGTCAACTTTGCAACTTTTCCTAAATTACATTTAACTTTTAAGCTTTTTTATTTCACGTTTTTGTTTATTTTAGTAGTATTTTTAGAACGTGCCGTGGGCCTTTAAAACATTACCTGTGGGCCGCAAATGGCTTCTGGGGCACACTTTTGACACCCCTTCTATAGATAATAAAAAATATAATCTTATAAATCTATGAGTAAAAAGCAGACCCCGGTGATGCACGACATGTAGCAACGACAAGAGCGACATCGACAAGACAATAATCCACCCCTGACTGGAGGACAAAAGCAGGTACAAATAGGAGTGGGGCTGATTGACACCAGGTGTGGCCAGGTGCCAATCAACCGCATCTGAGGAAAAACAGCCGACAGTGGAAAAAACAAAGGAAACAGACAAAATAAGAGCGCTGACAGGAACTAAAGACAGGGAATACTAAACACACACAGAGGAAAAACTAAAACCCAAAACAAACTGTGAGCGGATCACTAAAAAAGACAAACATTGACCACATCTGTCAGATTTAAAATATCAATATAATAAATACTCCGATGTAATTGCAGAGGAAACCACCAAAATGCATACATCATCTTCGGTATCCCGGGCGCTTAAGTAAGATGTGCTGACTTAGCACTTTCCAGTGAAGACGGTACAGGAACAGTCAGCAGTGTCCCCTCAGGCGGCCCCACGGGCGAAGTCAATTTGCCAAATTCCCATGGAGGACATGTCTTCCATGGCCGCCCAGCAGGCTGTCAGACAGAAAGACATCTACAATATTGGCTGGGAATGACAACCTAATAGGCCGCCACTTTCTTGGAATCCATTATTTACGCCCAGCCACCTCAGCAAAGTTCCGACTGATCAGGAGAGACACTAGGACCGCATCGGAATCAATCCGAGTTAACGGGACTACTTGCGACACTCTTCTTATTTACAGCACCGGCCATGATGTGTACAGTATACATTACACAGGACACAGGACAGTACAAACATCCCATTGGGACACAAGAAGCAAAGCTAGACCTTAGATCATACTTGCCAACCTTGAGACCTCCGAATTCAGGAGATGGGGGGTATGTATATATCTTCAAGTATATATATATATATATATATATATATATATATATAATCCGTTCATGAAAGAGTATATCCATTAGTAGATCCAGTATGGACTGGACTCTCACACTATTATGTTAGATCCACTATGGACTGGACTCTCACACTATTAACTGGATCCACTATGGACTGGACTCTCAAACTATTAACTAGATCCACTATGGACTGGACTCTCACACTATTAGCTAGATCAGCTATGGACTGGATTCTCACACTATTATGTTAGATCCACTATGGACTGGACTCTCACACTATTAACTGGATCCACTATGGACTGGACTCTCAAACTATTAACTAGATCCACTATGGACTGGACTCTCACACTATTAGCTAGATCAGCTATGGACTGGATTCTCACACTATTATGTTAGATCCACTATGGACTGGACTCTCACACTATTAACTAAATCCACTATGGACTGGACTCTCAAACTATTAACTATATCCACTACGGACTGGACTCTCAAACTATTAACTAGATCCACTATGGACTGGACTCTCACACTATTAACTAGATCCACTATGTACTGGACTCCTACACTATTAACTAGATCCACTATGAA
The DNA here is from genome assembly GCF_033978795.1 of Nerophis ophidion. Lineage (NCBI taxonomy): Eukaryota > Metazoa > Chordata > Actinopteri > Syngnathiformes > Syngnathidae > Nerophis > Nerophis ophidion. Next base: position 2,802,016 of record NC_084631.1, on the reverse strand, counting down.
CTGGACTCTCACACTATTATTTTAGATCCACTATGGACTGGACTCTCACACTATTAAGTAGATCCAGTATGTACTGGACTCCTACCCTATTATGTTAGATCCACTATGAACTGGACTCTCACACTATTAACTGGATCCACTATGGACTGGACTCTCAAACTATTAACTAGATCCACTATGGACTGGACTCTCACACTATTAGCTAGATCAGCTATGGACTGGATTCTCACACTATTATGTTAGATCCACTATGGACTGGACTCTCACGCTATTAACTAAATCCACTATGGACTGGACTCTCAAACTATTAACTAGATCCACTATGGACTGGACTCTCAAACTATTAACTATATCCACTACGGACTGGACTCTCAAACTATTAACTAGATCCACTATGGACTGGACTCTCACACTATTAACTAGATCCACTATGTACTGGACTCCTACACTATTAACTAGATCCACTATGAACTGGACTCTCACACTATTATTTTAGATCCACTATGGACTGGACTCTCACACTATTAAGTAGATCCAGTATGTACTGGACTCCTACCCTATTATGTTAGATCCACTATGGACTGGGGTCTCACACTATTATGTTAGATCCACTATGGACTGGACTCCCACACTATTATGTTAGATCCACTATGGACTGGACTCCCACACTAATAACTAGATCCAGTATGGACTGGACTCTCACACTATTATGTTAGATCCACTATGGACTGGACTCTCACACTATTAACTAAATCCACTATGGACTGGACTCTCAAACTATTAACTAGATCCACTATGGACGGACTCTCAAACTATTAACTAGATCCACTACGGACTGGACTGTCAAACTATTAACTAGATCCACTATGGACTGGACTCTCAAACTATTAACTAAATCCACCATGGACTGGACTCTCACACTATTAACTAGATCAGCTATGGACTGGACTCTCACACTATTATGTTAGATCCACTATGGACTGGACTCTCACACTATTATGTTAGATCCACTATGGACTGGACTCTCACACTATTATGTTAGATCCACTATGGACTGGACTCTCACACTATTATGTTAGATCCACTATGGACTTGACTCACACTATTATGTTAGATCCACTATGGACTGGACTCTCACTATTGTGTTAGATCCACTATGGACTGAACTCTCACTATATTATGTTAGATCCACTATGGACTGGACTCTTACACTATTATGTTAGATCCACTATGGACTTGACTCACACTATTATGTTAGATCCACTATGGACTGGACTCTCACTATTATGTTAGATCCACTATGGACTGGACTCTCACACTATTATGTTAGATCCACTATGGACTGGACTCTCACACTATTATGTTAGATCCACTATGGACTGGACTCTCACACTATTATGTTAGATCCACTATGGACTGCACTCTCACACTATTATGTTAGATCCACTATGGACTGGACTCTCACACTATTATGTTAGATCCACTATGGACTTGACTCACACTATTATGTTAGATCCACTATGGACTGGACTCTCACTATTATGTTAGATCCACTATGGACTGAACTCTCACTATATTATGTTAGATCCACTATGGACTGGACTCTCACACTATTTTGTTAGATCCACTATGGACTTGACTCACACTATTATGTTAGATCCACTATGGACTGGACTCTCACTATTATGTTGGATCCACTATGGACTGGACTCTCACACTATTATGTTAGATCCACTATGGACTGGACTCTCACTATTATGTTAGATCCACTATGGACTGGACTCTCACACTATTATGTTAGATCCACTATGGACTGGACCCTCACACTATTAACTAGATCCACTATGGACTGGACTCTCACACTATTATGTTAGATCCACTATGGACTGGACTCTCACACTATTATGTTAGATCCACTATGGACTGGACTTTCACACTATTATGTTAGATCCACTATGGACTGGACCCTCACACTATTAACTAGATCCACTATGGACTGGACTCTCACACTATTATGTTAGATCCACTATGGACTGGACTCTCACACTATTATGTTAGATCCACTATGGACTTGACTCACACTATTATGTTAGATCCACTATGGACTGGACTCTCACTATTATGTTCGATCCACTATGGACTGGACTCACACACTATTATGTTAGATCCACTATGGACTGGACTCTCACACTATTATGTTAGATCCACTATAGACTGGACTCTCACACTATTATGTTAGATCCACTATGGACTGGACTCTCACACTATTATGTTAGATCCACTATGGACTGGACTCTCACACTATTATGTTAGATCCACTATGGACTGGACTCCTACACTATTATGTTAGATCCACTATGGACTGGACTCCTACACTATTAACTAGATCTAACTAAGTGGGTCTAACTAAGTGGGTCTTAAGACGAGACTTAAAAGAGTCCACTGTGGAAGCAGTTTGAAGATGGAGCGGCAGAGTGTTCCAGAGCTTAGGGCCGACCACAGAGAAGGCCCTGTCTCCCCTGGTCTGAAGTCTGGTCTTGGGCACCACGAGCTGGAGCTGGCTCTCGGACCTCAGAGGTATGACTTTATAATCTCACCAAAACACTAGTAACATAATAATCTGATAAAGAATTTTACAGAATTATCCTAGTAAATGTGTCTAATAACATCTGAATTGCTCCCACTGCCCTCGCCTTTTTTTTTTCTCTTCTAGTCCTTCACTCTCACTTTCCTCATCCATGAATCTTTCATCCTCGCTCCAATTAATAGGGAAATTGTCGCTTTCTCGTTCGGAATCGCTCGAGCTGCTGGTGTCTATAATTGTAATCGATGTTCAGATGTGAGGAGCTCCACAACCCGTGACGTCACGAGCACATCGCCTGCTACTTCCGGTACAGGCAAGGCTTTTTTCTTTCTTTTTTTTCCCTAGTCCTTCACTCTAACTTTCCTCATCCACGAATCTTTCATCCTCGCTCAAATTAATGGGGAAATTGTCGCTTTCTCGGTCCGAATCGCTCTTGCTGCTGGTGGCCATGATTGTAAACAATGTTCAGATGTGAGGAGCTCCACAACCCGTGACGTCACGAGCACATCGCCTGCTATTTCCGGTACAGGCAAGGCTTTTTTCTTTCTTTTTTTTTCTAGTCCTTCACTCTAACTTTCCTCATCCACAAATATTTCATCCTCGCTCAAATCAATGGAGAAATCGGCGCATTCTCGGTCCGAATCGCTCTGGCTGCAGGTGGCCATGATTGTAAACAATGTTCAGATGTGAGGAGCTCCACAACCCGTGACGTCACGCGCACATCGCCTGCTACTTCCGGTACAGGCAAGGCTTTTTTTATTAAGTTGCGAACTTTATCGTGGATGTTCTCTACTAAATCCTTTCAGCAAAAATATGGCAATATCGCAAAAATGATCAAGTTTGACACATAGAATGGAGCTGCTATCCCCGTTTAAATAAGAACATCTCATTTCAGTGGGCCTTTAAAAAAAAATATTATATGGCTCTCTCGGAAATACATTTTTAAATATTTGGCTTTCATGGCTCTCTCAGCCAAAAAGGTTCCCGACCCCTGGACTAGACTCTCAAACTCTTAACTAGATCCACTATGGACTGTGTTGGTGACCCCCTGCTGTATTGTCATGCAAAATGGTGTCTTTATCTACAGGCGGCGCCTTTCCATCTCACAGTTCTTGCAATAGAATGCCCGTCCGTCTTTCCATCCGATGCTCTAGTTTACCATTATTGCCGCGTAAACTGGTAGATTTATCGGAGTGCCACATAAGAAAAACGACACGGTGTAGTGGGGATGACCAATAAAGACTGGGCTTGTATGTGAGCGTGCATGCATTAGGGCGGGGGACGAGTCGGGAATGTGACTTCATTGGTTCGATAAGCGACCAAAGCAACTGGCTGATTCATCACACCTTTTATTCAATGTGTGTCAGTGACTGGGAAAGGACGAATGTGCCTGTTCATGCCTTTTGTCCAAGGCTCAGCAGGAGTTCCAACCCATCCAGCTGACTTTGACCTTCACAACCAGGCAGGGGGGCCGTGTTTTTCTCACCGCCCCCCGACTTCCTACTCGCGTCCCTAAATCCTTACGTCACGTCCTTCCCGAGAGCCATCCATCCTTCCCCCGCCACACTTCGTTCTCTTGTCTGTCATGTCTCTAATCCACCCACTCTCGTCTTTTGTCTGACTGGATGATGCTTGCACTCCTTAATCATGAACAGGGGATTCATAAATACGCCATCCATCACAGTCGACGGGGGCCCGGCCGACACCAAACAGACGCCATCGATCCACTGTCCACGTCATGTGGCTTCTCGCTCCAAAAACAAGCACGGCAAAAAAAAAAACAATCCATAATAAAAGCATTTAAAGCCCTACTGAAATGAGATTTTCTTATTAAATACTTGATAATTTTGCGATATTGCCATATTTTTGCTGAAAGGATTTAGTAGAGAACATCCACGATAAAGTTCGCAACTTTTGGTCGCTAATAAAAAAGCCTTGCCTGTACCGGAAGTAGCAGACGATGTGCGCGTGACGTCACGGGTTGTGGAGCTCCTCACATCTGTACATTGTTTACAATCATGGCCACCTGCAGCCAGAGCGATTCGGAACGAGAATGCGACGATTTCTCCATTAATTTGAGCGAGGATGAAAAATTCGTGGATGAGGAAAGTTAGAGTGAAAGACTACCAAAAAAAAAAGCCTTGCCTGTACCGGAAGTAGCAGACAATGACGTCACGGGTTGTGGAGCTCCTCACATCTGAACATTGTTTACAATCATGGCCACCAGCAGCGAGAGCGATTCGGACCGAGAATGCGCCGATTTCTCCATTAATTTGAGCGAGGATGAACAATTCATGGATGAGCAAAGTTAGAGTGAAGGACTAGAAAAAATGAAAAAAGAAAAAATCCTTGCCTGTACCGGAAGTAGCAGACGATGTGCGCGTGACGTCACGGGTTGTGGAGCTCCTCACATCTGAACATTGTTTACAATCATGGCCACCTGCAGCCAGAGCGATTCGGACCGAGAATGCGCCGATTTCTCCATTAATTGGAGCGAGGATGAAAGATTCGTGGATGAGGAAAGTTAGAGTAAAGGACTAGAAAAAAAAAGAAAAAAGTAAAAAGCCTTGCCTGTACAGGAAGTAGCAGACGATGTGCGCCTGACGTCACGGATTGTGGAGCTCCTCACATCTGAACATTGTTTATAATCATGGCCACCAGCAGCCAGAGCAATTTGGACCGAGAATGCGCCGATTTCTCCATTAATTTGAGCGAGGATGAACGATTCGTGGATGAGGAAAGTTAGAGTGAATGACTAGGAAAAAAAAGAAAAAAGAAAAAATCCTTGCCTGTACCGGAAGTAGCAGACGATGTGCGCGTGACGTCACGGGTTGTGGAGCTCCTCACATCTGAACATTGTTTACAATCATGGCCACCAGCAGCGAGAGCGATTCGGACCGAGAAAGCGACAATTCCTTCATTAATTTGAGCGAGGATGAAAGATTCGTGGATGAGGAAAGTTAGAGTGAAGGACTAGAAAAAAAAGAAAAAAGAAAAAATCCTTGCCTGTACCGGAAGTAGCAGACGATGTGCGCGTGACGTCACGGGTTGTGGGGCTCCTCACATCTGAACATTGTTTACAATCATGGCCACCTGCAGCGAGAGCGATTCGGACAGAGAATGCGACGATTTCTCCATTAATTTGAGCGAGGATGAAAGATTCGTGGATGAGGAAAGTGAGAGTGAAGGACTAGAAAAAAAAAACAAAAAAAAACCTTGCCTGTACCGGAAGTAGCAGACAATGTGCGTGTGACGTCACGGGTTGTGGAGCTCCTCACATCTGAACATCGTTTACAATCATGGCCACCAGCAGCGAGTGCGATCCGGACCGAGAATTCTGCAATATCTCCATTAATTGGAGCGAGGATGAAAGATTCGTGGATGAGGAAAATGAGAGTGAAGGACTAGAAAAGAAAAAGACGAGGACAGTGGGAGCGCACGCGTCATCATACGAGTCCTCATTCCGCGACGTTTTTAACACGACACTTAGCGGGAAATATAAAATTGTAATGTAGTAAACTAAACCGGCCGTATTGCATTGTGTTGAACGCTGCAGGTTACCAAAACATGTTGGACAATTCCATGGGATGGCACTTTAGATTCATATGTGAGTAAAGGCAGGTGGCCAAATACTTTTGGCAACAGAGTGCATATTGTGTTTGTGCAGTTTAGTCATCCACTAATTTCTTGTACACAGCGACTTTGTACACTTGCCAGGCAAACATGGACACGAGCCAGCATATGTGCTCTTTGGTTCTCCCCGTGTCCGATTGTGCAAACACACACAAAACTACAAACAATATTTATTCAGCTGAGATTAAAATGTGTTTTTTTTTAGAGTTGCTTAACTTGAGTTCCTCCTTCTCAAATAGTGGGGCGGTGTGATGTCTTTCAATGACTTCCCAGCGAGCAGACAAAAGCTATCTTTGACCTTAATCAAAAGGCTTGGAAAACTCCACTGTGTAGGGTGGGAAGCGACATGAAGGTGTCAGTTTCTTTTTTGTATTGTAATCCGCAGGAAAATGTTGTCTTGACCTGAGATCTACAAAGCGGAGAGGAAGCAGGGCCTGACCCCGCCTCCAGGCAGCTTTTCTTCTAACTGTTTTGTGACCAAAGGCAGCAGCTGTTTACGACCCCCCTCCCTTAGAAACAACTGATGCCGTGTAATCTGGGGAAGTCCAAATGTGAATGTGAATTGTGAATTATATTTATATAGCGCTTTTCTCTAGTGACTCAAAGCGCTTTACATAGTGAAACCCAATATCTAAGTTACATTTTACCAGTGTGGGTGGCACTGGGAGCAGGTGGGTAAAAGTGTCTTGCCCAAGGACACAACGGCAGTGACTAGGATGGCGGAAGCCGGGAATCGAACCTGCAACCCTCAAGTTGCTGGCACGGCCGCTCTACCAACCGAGCTATGCCGCCCCAAATAAAAGAGGAGGTGTACAATCTTTCGTCAGAGCGAGGTGGGACACTGTACAAGAGTACAGGTCTACGCATTTCTCCTCATTGAGCCAAATTTGATTATCGATCCATCCATTTCCTACCCCTTATTCCCTTTAAGGGTCGCGGGGGCGCTGGCGCCTATCTCAGCTACAATCGGGCGGAAGGCGGGGTACACCCTGGACAAGTCGCCACCCCATTGCAGGGCCAACACAGACTGTCTCTGTTTGATTCCTTGCTTCCTGGTCTGTTTAATAGATGTCATCAGTGTTTGACAGCACACTTAAAAGTCCTTTCATTTCCTCAAAAATCAACAGTACGCCTTATAGCCCGGTGCGCCTAAAGTACAGAATAATTCTGGTTGGCCTTACCGACCTCCAAGCTATTTTATTTGGTACATTTTGTAATGATAAGTGTGACCAGTAGATGGCAGTCACACATAAGAGATACATGCAGACTGCTAAATGACGCCAGTAAACAACACCAAAACGTCCATTGTTCAATTAAAAATAAATAACATTACACACGGCACTCAAAAATGTGTAGGAATGTTTTAGTACGACTTTGAAACCGCACCGCTTGATGGATTCTCGGCCCATTATGGCTACCGTAGTCAGAGATACAAGTATTACTATAGTGTGTGTATAAGGACTGCAAAATGGCACCCAATAGCTGACATATTATCTGGCAATTTGTTTCACAGTATTAAAAAAAAACTACTTTTCTTACCTTCTGGTACCTGTTGATGTGTATTTGAGATCTGCGTTAAATCCTGAAAATTTGTGCACGTCCGCCACTGTAGTCCACGCTGATGCCTTAGTCAATTAGCTTCTTCTTTTTCACTATCTTCTTGATATGGGACATTCATCCTCCGCTGTTGTCATTTCTAATATAAAGTAGTGTCAAGTTTGAACTTATATCTCGATAGGGAAGCGCTAAAAACATGCTAATGTTAGCATAGGCATACCAAATTCATTCGGCCCAGTCATGCAAAAAAAATTTACGCATTTTTTTTTGTTAAATCGTGAATGGCGTCACCATGGTAGCACAAAATGTTCCCAACTCAAAACACACCTATTGGTGAGGAGTAGACCAAAATGTGCATACCTATTAAATTGTCGCATTTTTTGGTTTTGTCTGTGAATAACGTTGCCATGGTAACACAAAATTGGCGCCAGTGGCACCTTTCCGATGGTATAACACATGGGGGTATGTCCCGTAGTGAAGGTAAGAGAAACGAGTTGGAACTATAATAATAATATTAATAAACTGTAAAGTATGTGTTAGAATAATTCTGTATATATAATCACACAACTCTTATGCTTAAAGGCCGTTGCTATAGTTATTATCAATTGTGCTGAAGTTGTACTTTTTTATCCGTGCAAAGGGACATCGTCTCGTATCAGTTTCCAGAATCGGCCTGCTGACTGCCAAGGGTCAACATCGAGTACCGAGACGCAGACAAAGCAGAGACAGGGCGATATCACGGGTGTCAGAACATTTGCATTTCATTAATAATCATACCGTGTTTCCTTGAATTGCCGCCGGGATGCTAAATAATTTAAAACCTCTTCTCACTCTGGCGTTTACCAAAGGCATGCGGTAAAGGCAAGCATGCGCTAATTACTTTAAAACCTCTTCTCACTCCGGTGCTTACCAAAGTCATGCAGTAAATTTAGGCCCGCGCTTATAAATTTGAGTGTGATGTAAGGATACCATCATTAAAAGCACCTTTAATAAAAAAAAACATTATTATGGTCTTACCTTTACTTATAAATGAAGTCCATGCACAGCTCCTTCTGATCAAAAGCATCGATAACTTGTTTATAGAAGTCTTCCTTATCTTTCTTCAGTTTTAAAAGTCTCTCTGTCTCAATGGAGATCTTCCTTTATTACCTCCCGCTTCCATTGAAAGTCCAGTTTAGAAAACTGTTTTATTTTAGATATGTAATCCTCCATGTTAAAAGTGCAAGCGAGAGGAAAAAATAAAGGATCGCTGCTTGTTGTCACTTCTTCTGCAGCCGAGTAGTCGCAAGAAGGATCACTAGCGCCCTCTACCACCAGGAGGCGGGAGTCATTTAACGACTCATATTTGACACACGCAGCTACGTTATATTAATAAAACAAAACTGCTTACAGTTCTTTTTAGCATATTCAATAGCTTGGACCTTAAATCCTACTGAAAAGCTCTTAATTTTCTTCCCTTTATGCGATTTCAAATGATTGAATTTAGCCTCCTCCATTTTGAAAATGATGACAGGTGAAGTGTCACTCGTGACGTGACGAGTTTGACCCGGGGGAAATTTCCAGCATATCCTAATTATTTTGCGAAACGAGTTTGACCCGGCGGAAATTCTAGACATGTGCTAATGAAAATAAGATTTTGCGAACGAGTTTGACCCGGCAGTAATTCTAGGCAGGCGCATACTATATACCCGGCGGCAATTCAAGGAAATACGGTATACTGTGTCTAACTGGGGCCTGTTGAGATACTCCCCTTCCCTCAGCGACAGCCTTAGTGATATAACCAGGGACCTCCCAAATATAGGAAGGACATGGGCAGGATTTTAGAGCATAGTTTGGATCTGTAACTGGAGTACAGCCCAATAACGTCTCTCCTCATTGAGCAAAATTCAACTTTGTCTCCGCATGATTCCTTGCTTCTTGTCTGTTTTAATAGAAGTCATCAGTGTTCGAACCTGACAGTATGAGCAGTAATAATATGGGCTGCTTGCATTGCAGCAGGCCCATAATAAATTCAACCAATGTTTTTTTTTCTTACTAGACTCCATATTGCACCACTCCACACCCCGTCCAAAAGTCTTGCACACAAATCTCAACTCCATACTCCGCAGGAACCCTCTATACCGCGGCACTGTGGAAATGTCACCCATAGCACTCGCCTCAGGATGCCAATCACTTCCAACTGTGGCCGCTGAGTGAATGTGCATGGATTTGTGTGCGTGAGTGTGTGTGTGAGTGTGTGTGTGTGTGAGAGAGAAAGTAAAAAGGACACAAAAAGACTGCAGAGGGACAGAGACCGAGTGTGTATTGTGAACAATTATCGGAGGAGCTTGTACAGAAAATCCCCCTCCCGTAAAACAAGACTGATCCCGTGTGTGTGCCCGGATTTATGTTTTAATGTGTTTTATTCAGCGGTATGTGAGTGCTTTGGGTGTTAATGAGCTTGTCTGTCCATGGGGATTATCGGCGGTCTCCTCAGAGCGGCGGACTACAGGTGTTTGTGCAACTCTGCATAATTGTACTTCGGAACTAAGGCCACGTCCACACACCTAAGTCCGTGTATGTCAGAGCTGAGAGGACGGAAACAGATGGGGGCGGGTGGGCTTTGGCATACTTGCCAACCTTGAGACCTCCGATTTCGGGAGGTGGGGGGTGGGGCCGTGGTTGGGGGCGTGGTTAAGAGGGGAGGAGTATTGAAACTTTTATTAGTAGATTGCACAGAACAGTACATATTCCGTACAATAAACCATTAAATGGTAACGCCGCAATAAATTTTTCAACTTGCCAACCGTCCCGGATTTTCCGGGAGACTCCCGAAATTCAGCGCCTCTCCCGAAAACCTCCCGGAAGAAATGTTCTCCCGAAAATATCCCGAAATTCAGCCCGAGCTGGAAGCCACGCCCCCTCCAGCTCAAACATGCACAGTTCGAAGCTTGAAAAGAAGAATTAAAGTAGGAACACTCCAGAGGCAGAAGTCCATTAAGAGGGACGGACTCACCGGCTCTCAGTCATGTTTCCGTCACACAGAGGAATTCTGCGGGAAGTGAAGAAATCCTTTGTTTGTCAAAGATCTTGCGTTCATAAGACCGAACCTGGCAGGGCCAGCACGTCCAAGGGCAGAGTTAATCCAGGTGGGGCCCAACACACAGTCCGCAGGTGGCGGGGGTGAGGACGACAGATACAAAAATAGACGCAAACAACACAAAAAAGAACGCCGCAATAAGTTTTTCAACTTGTTTAAGTCGGGGTCCACCATACTTGCCAACCCTCCCGGATTTTCCGGGAGACTCCCGAAATTCAGCGCCTCTCCCGAAAACCTCCCGGAAGAAATTTTCTCCAGAAAATCTCCCAAAATTCAGTCCGAGCTGGAAGCCACGCCCCCTCCAGCTCAAACATGCACAGTTCGAAGCTTGAAAAGGAGGATTGCAGGCGGATCTGACGGCATTTAAAGTAATTTTTAAAAACGACTGCAAATCCTCCGCTTTTTCGACCGGACGACCGCGGAGAATTAAAGTAGGAACACTCCGGAGGCAGAAGTTCATTAAGAGGGGCGGACTCACCGGCTCTCAGCCATGTTTCCGTCACACAGAGGAAGTCTGCGGGAAGTGAAGAAATCCTTTGTTTGTCAAAGATCTTGCGTTCACAAGACCAAACCTGGCTGGCGGGGGCCAGCACGTCCAAGGGCACAGCTAATCCAGGTGGGGCCCAACACACAGCCCGCAGGTGGCGGGGGTGAGGACGACACAGACGAAAATAGACGCAAACAACACAAAAACGAACAGAGCTGACAACGAGAGACGCCAGGCCAAAGCACATACTGGCGCCATCTCCTGGAAACTCGGAAGTGACGTTACTCAAATAGTGAAAGGTAAGTGTTGTTGTTGTTTTTTTAGTAACCAGCAAGCACAGTACAGTTAGTAGAACAACTGTGCTTTTATTACTGTGTATTTGATAGGTGCCGTCTGAAATTCAACTATTTATTTTATTTATATCTATAGTAAAATAAATATATATAACTAGAATTCAATGAAAGTCAAGTATTTCATACAAATATATTTATATCTAATATATATATATATATATATATATATATATATATATATATATATATATATATATATGAAATAAACGAGTTGGTGAATTGGCTGTAAATATAGTCCTCCACTCTTAACCACGCCCCGCCCAAACCACGCCTCCACCCCACCCCCCACCTCCTGAAATCGTAGGTCTCAAGGTTAGCAAGTATGGTGTCCACGTTAATCAATTCATGGTACAAATATATACTATCAACATAATACAGTCATCACACAAGTTAATCATCATAGTATGTACATTGAATTATTTACATTATTTACAATCCGGTGGGCGGGATGAGGAGCTTTGGTTGATATCAGTACTTCAGTCATCAACAATTGCATAATCAGAGAAATGGAAATTAAAACAGCGTAGGTCTTATTTAGTAGGATATGTACAGCCAGCAGAGAACATAGTGAGTTCACATAGCATAAGAACAAGTATATACATTAGAAGTACATTCGATTATTTAAATTAGGTTATTTACAATCCGGGGAGATGGGATGTGAATGGAGGAGGATTAGTAAAGGGTTGAAGTTGCCTGGAGGTGTTGCGGTGCATGTACAGTAAATGGCAGTATTGTCATGTTTAAGAGTGTCACATGCAGTTTACGGCAGACGAACTGCCTTACGGTAGACGTAAATATGACTGCTGTTGTTGTGTGTTGTTACTGCGCTGGGAGGACGTTCATGAAACTGCCTAACAACAAACCCACATCAGAAACCAAGAACTCGCCCTCGATCATTTCACAATTATAACGTCATTGGGCAGGCACGCTGTTTTTAATGTTGGAAAGGGGACGTGAAAACAGGCTGTCTTCACTCAGGTCCGCATGGAGCTGGAGGGGGCGTGGCCTCCAGCTCGGCCTGAATTTCGGGAGAAAATTCGTCCCGGGAGGTTCTCGGGAGAGGCGCTGAATTTCGGGAGTCTCCCGGAAAATCCGGGGTGTTGTGGTGCATGTACAGTAGATGGCAGTATTGTCCTGTTTAAGAGTGTCACAACATTGCTGTTTACGGCAGACGAACTGCCTTACGGTAGACGTAAATATGACTGCTGTTGATGTGTGTTGTTACCGCGCTGGGAGGACGTTAATGAAACTGCCTAAGAATAAACCCACATAAGAAACCAAGAACTTGCCCTCGATCATTTCACAATTATAACGTCATTGGGCAGGCACGCTGTTTTTAATGTTGGAAAGGGGACGTGAAAACAGGCTGTTTCACTCAGGTCCGCATGGAGCTGGAGGGGGCGTGGCCTCCAGCTCGGCCTGAATTTCGGGAGTAAATTTGTCCCGGGAGGTTCTCGGGAGAGGCGCTGAATTTCGGGAGTCTCCCGGAAAATCCGGGAGGGTTGGCAAGAATGGGCTATGGAAACAAATTCACCTGAGCCCCGGGGTCTTGTCACACGTACTATTTTATTTGCGGTGGTTTGGATCCATGCCTATCAACATGCATGGCATGAGGGCATGCAAATGAGGGGAATTGTCTCTGCATGCGCGTGCGTGTTTTAGCACGGAGGGAGGCGCAGGTGTCACCCTGGAAATGCCATCCGGTGTCGTTGCGTTTGAGGAGAGGGAGCGACAAATGACAAAATGGGGGTCGGGGAGGGATGGGAAGCCAAGCTGGCAGAGGCTGGCATGCTGCAGCCAGAGGGACGAGCACACTGTCCTCACGACAAGCACTTCAGCCAAGCTGCGAGTACAGAGACAACAGCACACACACACACACACACACACACACACACACACACACACACACACACACACACACACACACACACACACACACACACACACACACACACACACACACACACACACACACACACACACACACACACACACACACACACACACACACACACACACACACACACACACACACACACACACACACACACACACACACACACACACACACACACACACACACACACACACACACACACACACACACACACACACACACACACACACACACACACGACGTCATACAACCATTGCAAAGCCTGAAAGTAAATACGAGCATTAAAAACACTGTTTGCCATTCCAGCCAAATAACTACAGGGTAAACTTATTCTCTGGTGGGTTTGTAAAGATGACCAAAGAGGCTTACTATAAGCCTGTTTTGACAAACAATGGGTTTGCACTCATCCAGGTATTACCGCTACAGTCCAACTATACTTGTTGTTCCGTATGGATTATCTTTCAACCTCCTCTTGCGGACTTAGTAGCATGCAAACATTCTCGGCAAGGTCCTATGGAAAACAATCAGAATAAAAGGGCGGTTTAGCTCGGTCGGTAGAGTGGCCGTGCCAGCAACTTGAGGGTTGCAGGTTCGATTCCCGCTTCCGCCATCCTAGTCACTGCCGTTGTGTCCTTGGGCAAGATACTTTACCCACCTGCTTCCAGTGCCACCCACACTGGTTTAAATGTAACTTAGATATTGGGTGTCACTATGTAAAGCGCTTTGAGTCACTTGAGAAAAGCGCTATATAAATATAATTCACTTCACACTTCACTCGCCTCCGTCAATCTACCCCAGGGCAGATGTGGCTACAAATGTAGCTTACCACCAATAACGAATGATGGGTTCCCACTTCTCTGTGAGCGCTTTGAGTATCTAATAATAGAAAAGAGCGATATAAAATCTAATCTATTATTATTATTATTATTATCATTACAGTGATTGACACCATGCAGCAGCTGACCAATCAGCAGCCATGCATGCCAACGGGCAGAGGAGTTGTCCTCCAATAAATCGCAAATAAGTACCGTATATCCCAGACCATAGGGCGCACCGGATTGTAAGGCGCATTAAAGGAGTCATATTATGTATTTATTATTTTCTTAATGTAAAACACTTCCTTGTGGTTTACATAACATGTAATGGTAGTTCTTTGGTCAAAATGTTGCATAGCTTATGTTTTACAGACCATCTTCAAGTAGTTTTCGGATGCGCCGTATAGTGGGCGGTCTTATTTACGTGGCTCACCTTCGACAGCGTCTTCTCGCCGTCATCTTTGTTGTAGCGGTGTAGCGTGCAAGGACGGGAGTGTAAGAAGTGTCAAAAGATGGAGCTAACCGATTAATGACATTCAGACTTTAGTTCAATCAATAACGAAGCAGCATCTCCTGGACAAGTCGCCACCTCATCGCAGGGCCAACACAGATAGACAGACAACATTCACACTCACATTCACACACTTGGGCCAAATTAGTGTTGCCAATCAACCTATCCCCAGTCAATCAATCAATCAAAGTTTATTCATACAACCCTTAATCACAAGTGTCTCAAAGGGGTGCACAAGCCGCCACGACATCCTCGGCTCAGGTCCCACATAAGGGCAAGAAAAAACTCAACCCAGTGGGGTTATATATGCAATTCCCACCAAATAACTACAGTGTAAACTTGAAACAATATAAAACCATATTGTTTTGCACACTTTGAATACAATATTAAGTACCTTTGGTGCCCTCACACCGATCAGAAATCACAAACATATTTAACCTTAACAACTATATTGCTACAATAATACACATTTAATAAAAGTAAAATCCACTTTTGCATTGTTATTGGCAAACGAGTAGCTGGCGAGAGGAGAGAAAGGACAAATGTTAGAATAATGTCTATATAACCATCATCACTTTTTGCTTAAGGGGCCGTTCATATAAATTATTGTCAATTGTGCTGAGGTGGTATTTTTGCATCTATGCAAGCTGGCAATCCAAAAGATTGCCAGTTGTTTTTATAAGTGTTGTGTCCAGATTTATAATCATATATTGTGTCTAACTGGAGTTGTCGAGACTACCCCCAGCTTCAGTGATGTACTTGGGCTTTCCAAATAAAGAGAGGGGGCGTGCGGGCTTGACTTTTAGAACAACTTTTAGACATTTTGGCGCCAAACAACTTGTATTCCAGCCCGTCACATAAACACAGCAGTGACTTGTACAAGCACATACAGTATGCAGCCACGGCACAGCCATCAATTACAAAGAAAAACACTCAAAAGATTGGCAGGCAAATAACGGGCAGGAGGCGATCAATGAAGCCGAGTCATGAGATTGTTGAGCAGCTAACACATAAAATATCCTTTTTTATTACAATCTACCAGATAGTCTTTTTACGGGTGTCCATAACACACATGCCATCCATTTTCAATGGTGGGATATTCCAGTGGCATTTCCAAGCTTCTAATTAATTCTGCAAATCAATTTAACTTCCATTTCAGTGCAGTGATTATCAGCAGCCACGCTATTCTCACAAATAACGATGTCATTCCGTTCATGTCCACGGTTCTTTTCCAACACGAGTGTTTGTACTGTACATACGTGATACGTGTATGCAGATGGCTGGTTACCGCTTTTCACACCATTGTTTCTACTCAAAGAAGTAGATTTCTCCGAGGTTAAGTGGGGGCGGACGGATCTTTACACTGATCGCACATCAATTTTGAACAGATGGAAAGTTATTAGCAGAGGTTGAATGGGGATGGATAGAAGTGATTGTGAGACAATTGCTACACACTGGCCTCTCACCTACAATGGATCATTTTTCCAACCGATGCACACTGATGGCAGAAGCAATGGTATGTGTCAGAAGAACTTGCACCAGTGTGTCGTTTGGTGCACGGGCGTCCCTCTGCTGTGTCGCTTTAAGACCGGGCGAATTACACAGTCTGACATATTCAGACTGCAGCTACAGTAAGAGGTTGCTTGGCCTGCCAAGGAAGGCCCTAGAAACTCGATCCGTACCTCAAACTAAACCCACAATCGCTCATAAGTTGTGAACGAGATCAACAAATATATTATTATATATATATTATATATATATTATATATATGATATATATATATATTATATATTATATATATATAATACTTACATACATATATACATATATATACATATATATACATATATTACATTATTTACATTACATTTATTATTACATATTTACATTATATTTACATTTATGTAGTATATTCTATATACATATATTACTTGTATATATATGTATTATACATATACATATTTACTTACATATATATATATGACATATACAATATACTTATACATAGTATATATACATACATATACTTATATATATATATACATAATTATTATACATATATGTATAGTATGACATATCATATATACATATACATATATTATATATATATACATACACATATTATACATATATACATACATCATATATATATATATACACATACATACATACACATACATATAATACATATATATATATATATATATATATTATACATACCATATATACTATACACATATATATACATACACATATATATACTCATACATACATATATATATATATATATATAATATATATATATATATATTATATTATACATATATATTACATATATATTACATATAGTACATATATAACATATATATATACATATATACATATATATACATACAAACATATATACATATATATACATATATACATATATATACATACATACATATAATACATACATATATACATATATATACATACATACATATATACATACATACACATATATACATATATATACATACATAATATATACATATATATACATACATACATATATATAACATACATATATACATATATATATATATATATATATATATATATATATATATATATATACACATATACATATATACATACATATATACACATATACATATATACATACATATATACACATATATATATTATATATACATATATATTTATATATATACACATATATATTTGTATATATATATACACACATACATACACATATATTATACATACATACACACATACACATATATATATATATATATATATATATTGAGAAACCCGTGATAAATGGAGTATATCGATATATCGCCCAGCCCTACCTGAATGTTTGTGCCACTGCTCAAACCTAAGGCAAAATATCGAGATAAATATCTTGCATGGCCTAAAAATAACGAGATATTAATAAAAGCCCATATCGCCCAGCCCTAGTTTAGACCCGAGCCCTGAATTCCCCCGTCCCTACAGAACTCCTTCAGGTTGAGCTAAAACTGAATTGCAGAACTCATCATTTCAATAAATCAGCGCCGTGCTAACAGCGCAGACAGACTTGAATCTATATTCCCCCTGCTGTTTGAATGTTTCATGTAGCTCGCATGAACGTTATTTTAGCTGGATGGAGCGACCTGTTCTTGCAGGCACTCATGTCGGCCGTATTTAATGCATGAGTCTGGCGAGGAGGACTCAAAGCGGGACAGACGGCTGGCTCTAATTTGCATGTTTAACCAGTCTTCTCACCGCTTTTGACAAGTTCTCTTATCTCTCCCTCCTCCGAGTTTGTTTCCCGTAGCTCTTTGTTCTCCGCTTCAGTCCGCCCCCACCACACCAATCCAGACCTTTACTTTTTAATCGCCTTCTTTCTAAATTTATTTTCCTACATTTAAAAAAAGGCCCTCCAGCCCAACTTTACTTTCAGCCGGCACTTGTTTCTTTCTCTTTTGCTTCTCACTCTCCATCCTTCTCATCAGACATCTCACCACACCGCCATTTGAATTGGTCGTCGGCTTTTACAACTCATATTTTATGCATTCAGCTCTCGTGCAAAGTGACTAACAAACAGCACAGCACAAACATTCCCTGACAGTTTGTTTCTGCTCCGCCATATATAGTCATAAAGGAATGGAACGACCTCACAACAACTTGAAAAGTTTAACGGAGAACTCTTCATTTCCAATTGAAGTTAAAAAGTGGCTTTGGAGCAATCAAAGCTGCTCACACGGTCAATAAGGTGGACACTATGTTTGACAGATCAACTTCATGTGTATTATATTTATCCATGGCACCATTTTTGTTGTAAAATGTGAGGTGTGTCTGTTGAAATCAAGGTTGTATTTACAATGATGTGAACAAGAGCATGTATTATCTGTGTTATGATGTAAAGGAGAGGTGTCATAATGTCTGATAAGTATGTGTCAATGAAGGCATTTATGACTTTTCTTAATTTGATTACGTGATTGTAGCTGAGATAGGCACCAGCGCCCCCCACGACCCCAACGGGAATAAGCGGTAGAAATGGATGGATATTATATGATTTTATTGTCATAATCTTATTGCATGATTTTTGTATCCCTTTAATTTTAATTGGTCGGCAGCTTTTCGAACTCATATTTTATGCATTCAGCTCTCGTGCAAAGTGACTAACAAACAGCACAGCCACAAACATTCCCTGAAAGTTTGTTTCTGCACCGCCATGTTGTCATCTCCTCAATGTTTATCTCTTTCACACAAATGACCATTTTTTTCCCCCCTTTCTTTCGTCAACTGGTTGTTCTTCTTTTTTTTTTAGAAAAACATATTTTTTTATATAAAGCATAAAGGAATGGAACGACCTCACAACAAACTTGAAAAGTTTAACAGATTACTCTTCATTCACAATTGAAGTTAAAAAGTGGCTTTGGAGCAATCAAAGCTGCTCACACGGTCAATAAGGTGGACACTATGTTTGACACTTCAACTTCATGTGTATTATATTTATCCATGGCACCATTTTTGTCGTAAATTGTGAGTTGTGTCTGTTAAAATCATGCTTGTTTTTACAAATGATGACATATGTGAAAAAGAGCATTTATTGTCTTTGTGTGATGATGTAAATGAGATGTGGTTGTATTGTATATTAAGTATGTGTCCATGAAAGGGCATTTATGACTTTTCTTAATTTGATTACGTGATTGTAGCTGAGATAGGCACCAGCGCCCCCCCGCGACCCCAACGGGAATAAGCGGTAGATAATGGATGGATGATGGATGGATATGGTATGATTTTATTGTCATAATCTCATTGCATGATTTTTGCATCCCTTTCATTTGAAATGATCAGCAGCTTTTACAACTCATATTTTATGCATTCAGCTCTCGTGCAAAGTGACTAACAAACAGCACAGCCACAAACATTCCCTGACAGTTTGTTTCTGCACCGCCATGTTGTCATCTCCTCAATGTTCATCTCCTTCAACACCAAATGGCCATTTTTTCCCCTTTCTTTCGTCAACTCATTCTTCTTTTTTTTTTTTTTTTTTGAAAAAAAAATAAATTTTTTCATATAAAGCCATAAAGGAATGGAACGACCTCACAACAAACTTGAAAAGTTTAACGGAGTACTCTTCATTTACAATTGAAGTTAAAAAGTGGCTTTGGAGCAATGAAAGCTGCTCACACGGTCAATAAGGTGGACACTATGTTTGACAGATCAACTTCATGTGTATTATATTTATCCATGGCACCATTTTTGTTGTAATTGTGAGGTGTGTCTGTTGAAATCATGGTTGTTTTTACAAATGATGACAGATGTGAACAAGAGCTAGTATTGTGTGATGATGTAAATGAGATGTGGTTGTGTTGTATATTAAGTATGTGTCCATGGAAGGGCATGTTGTGACTTTTATTAATTTGATTACGTGATTGTAGCTGAGATAGGCACCAGTGTCCCCCGCGACCCCAACGGGAATAAGCGGTAGGAAATGGATGGATATTATATGATTTTATTGTCATAATCTTATTGCATGATTTTTGTATCCCTTTAATTTTAATTGGTCGGCAGCTTTTCGAACTCATATTTTATGCATTCAGCTCTCGTGCAAAGTGACTAACAAACAGCACAGCCACAAACATTCCTGACAGTTTGTTTCTGCACCGCCACGTCATCTCCTCAATGTTCATCTCTTTCAACACCAAATGGCCATTTTTTTCCCCCTTTCTTTCGTCAACTGGTTCTTCTTCTTTTTTTTTTTAAAAACACATTTTTTTATATAAGCCATAAAGGAATGGAACGACCCCACAACAAACTTGAAAAGTTGAACGGAGTACTCTTCATTTACAATTGATGTTAAAAAGTGGCTTTGGAGCAATCAAAGCTGCTCACACGGTCAATAAGGTGGACACTATGTTTGACAGATCAACTTCATGTGTATTATATTTATCCATGAGAGCATTTTTGTTGTAAATTGTGAGGTGTGTCTGTTAAATCATGGTTGTTTTTACAAATGATGACAGATGTGAAAAAGAGCATTTATTGTCTTTGTGTGATGATGTAAATGAGATGTGGTTGTATTGTATATTAAGTATGTGTCCATGAAAGGGCATTTTATGACTTTTCTTAATTTGATTACGTGATTGTAGCTGAGATAGGCACCAGCGCCCCCCGCGATCCAACGGGAATAAGCGGTAGAAAATGGATGGATGGATGGATATGGTTTGATTTTATTGTCATAATCTCATTGCATGATTTTTGCATCCCTTTAATTTTATTGGTCGGCAGCTTTTCGACTCATATTTTATGCATTCAGCTCTCGTGCAAAGTGACTAACAAACAGCACAGCCACAAACATTCCCTGAAAGTTTGTTTCTGCACCGCCATGTTGTCATCTCCTCAATGTTCATCTCCTTCAACACCAAATGGCCATTTTTTCCCCTTTCTTTCGTCAACTCATTCTTCTTTTTTTTTTTTTTTTTTGAAAAAAAATAAATTTTTTCATATAAAGCCATAAAGGAATGGAACGACCTCACAACAAACTTGAAAAGTTTAACGGAGTACTCTTCATTTACAATTGAAGTTAAAAAGTGGCTTTGGAGCAATGAAAGCTGCTCACACGGTCAATAAGGTGGACACTATGTTTGACAGATCAACTTCATGTGTATTATATTTATCCATGGCACCATTTTTGTTGTAAATTGTGAGGTGTGTCTGTTGAAATCATGGTTGTTTTTACAAATGATGACAGATGTGAACAAGAGCTAGTATTGTGTGATGATGTAAATGAGATGTGGTTGTGTTGTATATTAAGTATGTGTCCATGGAAGGGCATGTTGTGACTTTTATTAATTTGATTACGTGATTGTAGCTGAGATAGGCACCAGTGTCCCCCGCGACCCAACGGGAATAAGCGGTAGGAAATGGATGGATATTATATGATTTTATTGTCATAATCTTATTGCATGATTTTTGTATCCCTTTAATTTTAATTGGTCGGCAGCTTTTCGAACTCATATTTTATGCATTCAGCTCTCGTGCAAAGTGACTAACAAACAGCACAGCCACAAACATTCCCTGACAGTTTGTTTCTGCACCGCCACGTCATCTCCTCAATGTTCATCTCTTTCAACACCAAATGGCCATTTTTTTCCCCCTTTCTTTCGTCAACTGGTTCTTCTTCTTTTTTTTTTTTAAAAACACATTTTTTTATATAAAGCCATAAAGGATGGAACGACCCCACAACAACTTGAAAAGTTGAACGGAGTACTCTTCATTTACAATTGATGTTAAAAAGTGGCTTTGGAGCAATCAAAGCTGCTCACACGGTCAATAAGGTGGACACTATGTTTGACAGATCAACTTCATGTGTATTATATTTATCCATGAGAGCATTTTTGTTGTAAATTGTGAGGTGTGTCTGTTAAAATCATGGTTGTTTTTACAAATGATGACAGATGTGAAAAAGAGCATTTATTGTCTTTGTGTGATGATGTAAATGAGATGTGGTTGTATTGTATATTAAGTATGTGTCCATGAAAGGGCATTTTATGACTTTTCTTAATTTGATTACGTGATTGTAGCTGAGATAGGCACCAGCGCCCCCGCGATCCAACGGGAATAAGCGGTAGAAAATGGATGGATGGATGGATATGGTTTGATTTTATTGTCATAATCTCATTGCATGATTTTTGCATCCCTTTAATTTTAATTGGTCGGCAGCTTTTCGAACTCATATTTTATGCATTCAGCTCTCGTGCAAAGTGACTAACAAACAGCACAGCCACAAACATTCCCTGAAAGTTTGTTTCTGCACCGCCATGTTGTCATCTCCTCAATGTTCATCTCCTTCAACACCAAATGGCCATTTTTTTCCCCTTTCTTTCGTCAACTGGTTCTTCTTCTTTTTTTTTTAAAAACACATTTTTTTATATAAAGCCATAAAGGAATGGAACGACCTCACAACAAACTTGAAAAGTTTAACGGATTACTCTTCATTTACAATTGAAGTTAAAAAGTGGCTTTGGAGCAATCAAAGCTGCTCACACGGTCAATAAGGTGGACACTATGTTTGACACATCAACTTCATGTGTATTATATTTATCCATGAGAGCATTTTTGTTGTAAATTGTGAGGCGTGTCTGTTAAAATCATGGTTATTTTCACAAATGACAAAAGATGTGAACAAGAGCATGTATTGTCTTTGTGTGATGATGTAAATGAGGTGTGGTTGTGTCGTATATTAAGTATGTGTGCATGAAAGGGCATTTTATGACTTTTCTTAATTTGATTACGTGATATGGTATGATTTTATTGTAAACATTTTATTGCATGATTTTTGTATCCCTTTAATTTAGGTAGCCAGGGACTGCAGATGGAAATTAGCTATTTAGCTATAATCTGGTACAGAACACATCAGTCTA
>NC_084631.1:2751248-2763748 GCF_033978795.1 Nerophis ophidion | reverse complement strand
CCGCCTCCTGGTGGTAGAGGGCGCTAGTGATCCTTCTTGCGACTACTCGGCTGCAGAAGAAGTGACAACAAGCAGCGATCGTTTATTTTTTCCTCTCGCTTGCACTTTTAACATGGAGGATTACATATCTAAAATAAAACCGTTTTCTAAACTGGACTTTCAATCGAAGCAGGAGGTAATAAAGGAAGATCTCCATCGAGACAGAGAGACTTTTAAAACTGAAGAAAGATAAGGAAGACTTCTATAAACAAGTTATCGATGCTTTTGATCAGAAGGAGCTGCGCATGGACTTCATTTATAAGTAAAGGTAAGACCATAATAACGTTTTTTTAATTAAATGTGCTTTTCATGATGGTATCCTTACATCACACTTACATTTATAAGCGCAGGCCTAAATTTACCGCATGCCTTTGGTAAACGCTGGAGTGAGAAGAGGTTTTAAATTAATTAGCGCCCCGGCGGCAATTCAAGGAAATACGGTAGTTTAAGTCGGGTGACTTCTGACCCCCATCCTCTGTCTCTATCTGTGGACCTTCTACCAGGTGTTGTTAATGTCTTTAATCTTCCTCCTAAACCTGACACTTCCATTTTTGTGGGATTCCCAATCTCCCGTGGACACTCTACAGTGCTGCTGATGGACCTTTGCCCTTTGACCTCAGTAGAATCATTTTAAAAGATTATGTGGCCAAATACAAACACATGCTACTTCAAATCTTATAAGCCAGGGGTCACCAAGGCGGTGCCCGCGGGCACCAGGTAGCCCGTAAGGACCAGATGAGTCGCCCCCTGGCCTGTTCTAAAAATAGCTCAAATAGCAGCACTTACCAGTGAGCTGCCTCTATTTTTTATTTTATTTATTTACTAGCAAGCTGGTTTCGCTTTTATCGACATTTTTTGATTCTAAGAGAGACAAAACTCAAATAGAATTTGAAAATCCAAGAAAATATTTTAAAGACTTGGTCTTCACTTGTTTAAATAAATTCATTTTTTTTACTTTGCTTCTTATAACTTTCAGAATGACAATTTTAGAGAAAAAATACAACCTTAAAATTGATTTTAGGATTTTTAAACACGTTTACCTTTTTACCTTTTAAATTCCTTCCTCTTCTTTACTGACAATTTAAATCAATGTTTAAGAATTTTTTTTTTATTATTGTAAAGAATATTGAATACATTTTAATTTAATTCTTCGTTTTAGCTTCTGTTTTTTCGACGAAAAATATTTGTGAAATATTTCTTCAAACTTATTATGATTAAAAGTCAAAAAAAATATTCTGGCAAATCTAGAAAATCTGTACAATCAAATTTAAATCTTATTCCAAAGTCTTTTGAATTTCTTTTAAAATTTTTGTTCTGGAAAATCTAGAAAAAATACAGATTTGTCTTTGTTAGAAATATAGCTTGGTCCGATTTTTTATATATTCTAACAAAGTGCAGATTGGATTTTAACCTATTTAAAACATGTCAGCACAATTCCAAAATTAATCTTAATCAGGAAAAATTACTAATTATTTTTTAAATTTTTTCAAAAAGATTCAAATTAGCCAGTTTTTCTCTTCATTT
Organism: Nerophis ophidion; assembly: GCF_033978795.1. Classification (NCBI taxonomy): domain Eukaryota; kingdom Metazoa; phylum Chordata; class Actinopteri; order Syngnathiformes; family Syngnathidae; genus Nerophis; species Nerophis ophidion. Next base: position 2,762,185 of record NC_084631.1, on the reverse strand, counting down.
GTTTTGGTTGAATTTCGAATTTTAAAGAGTTGAAATTGAAGATACACTATGTTTCAAATTTGTCTTTTTCTTTTTTTCGTTTTTTCTCCTCTTTTAAACTGTTCAATGAACTGTTTTTTTCATCATTTATTCTCTACAAAAAACCTTTTTTTAAAAGGAAAACAAATGTACGACGGAATGACAGACAGAAATACCCATTTTTTAATATATATAGATTTATATATTAAAGGTAAATTGAGAAAATTGGCTATTTCTGGCAATTGATTTAAGTGTGTATCAAACTGGTAGCCCTTGGCATTAATCAGTACCCAAGAAGTAGCTCTTGGTTTCAAAAAGGTTGCTGACCCCTGCTGTGAGATAATTATACATGATATGATTAACCACACATATTTTACAATATTTCTCTTAAAATTGCAAGTTTGATTCTGATTTATTGGAACGAATATTCATGTGTTGAAGTTCACAAGGTCTATCATTACAATGTTGCTCATTGTTTTGTACAACCGCCTACTCACTTCAACCCATTGACTTCACTGTAGTTTAATTTTTGGACACCTTCCTCTCTGCACTTAACTGTGCATCGAGTGCCAGCTGGGGTCTTATTAATCAGGAGCCAAGAAGCTGGGGTCTTATTAATCAGGAGCCAAGAAGCTGCAGTTACTCTGAGAGCTTTTTCCAAGGCCCAAGTCTCATCTTTAAGTCTGCTTCAGCTCCATAACCAATCCTGTTTTCTCCCATGGAAAAGACTGACCCCCTTCTAACGGTCTCTACTTCCTCTAGTGCTATCTTGTTTTTAAAAAAAAGTGTTGAAAATCCCTTCTATAACATTCACATTCTTCTTGGAGAATGCGAGCATTTCATAGATTAAGAGTTGAAAAGAGTGAGGGAGATAGGACACTTTTTTATAGTATTTCAGAGTTAGGTTGCACTTTGCTAATAATGCCGACTACAGTATTCTATCATTTAAATTGTGTAACATATTTCTGGAATGCAGGTGCTGTTTGGAAAAAAGCTAATTATTATTCCAATTTTGAATGTCCAAAATTACAAAAGCAGTGAAGTTGGCATGTTGTGTAAATGATAAATAATCCTTTTCAACCTATATTCAATTGAATAGACTGCAAAGACAAGATACTTAACGTTCGAACTGGTAAACTTTATGTCTTGTAAATATTAGCTTATTTGGAATTGATGTCTGCAACATGTTTTTTAAAAAAGCTGGCACAAGTGGCAAAAAAGACTCACGAAGTTGAGGAATGCTCATCAAACACTTATTTGGAACGTCTCACAAGTGAACAGGCTAATTTCACCATCTACGGTCGTAATATCATCAAAAGGTTCAGAGTATCTGTAGAAATCCCTGCATGTAAGCGGCAAGGCCTTGACCTTGGATCCCTCAGACGGTACTGCATCACAAAGTTACATAGGTCTGTAAAGGATATCACCACATGGGCTCAGGAACACTTCAGAAAACTACTGTCAGTAACTACATTTTTTCGTGCAAGGTAAAACTCTACTATGCAAAGCAAAAGCCATTTATCAACAACACCCAGAAACGCCGCCAGCTTCGTTGGGCCCAAGCTCGTCTCAGATGGACTGATGCAAAGTGGAAAAATGTTCCGTGGTCTGACGAGTCCAGGTCAAATAGTTTTTGGAAACTATAGACATCGTGTTATAGGTGCAAAATTCAAAAGCCAGCATGTGTGATGGTATGGGGGTGCATTAGTGCCCAAGGCATGGGTAACTTACACATCTGTGAAGGCACCATTAATGCTGAAAGGTACATACAGGTTTTGGAGCAACATATGCTGCCATCCAAGCAACGTTATCATGGACGCCCCTGCTTATTTCAGCAAGACAATGCCAAACCACGTGTTACAACAGTGTGGCTTCATAATAAAAGAGTGTGGGTACTAGACTGGCCTGCCTGTAGTCCAGACCTGTCTCCCATTGAAAATGTGTGGTGCAAAATAAAGTGTAAAATACCACAACGGAGACTGTTGAACAACTTAAGCTGGACATCAAGCAAAAATGGGAAATAATTCCACTTGAAAAGCTTCAAAAATTGGTCTCAGTTCCCAAACCTTTAGTGAGTGTTGTTAAAAGGAAAGGCCATGTAACACAGTGGTAAAAATGCCACAGTGCCAACTTGTTTACATTGTGTTGCTGCCATTAAATTCTAAGTTCATTATTATTTCTCAGTTTGAACATTAAATATATTTTCTTTGCAGTCTATTAAATGGAATATAAGTTGAAAAGTATTTGCAAATCTGTTTTTATTTACCATTTACACCTTTTGGGTTGTGTAATATGCATGAGATAACCAGCAGGTGCGTGCAGCTCCTTTTTGTCATACATCTCATTTAGTATCTTTTCCCGAAGCACGTGAAAGTTTCTTGCGTGAATGTCAAAGGTCAAAGCGTGTAGAGCGGCTGGGATATTAATCCGTGCTGAATTGACACACTACATCATAACGGCGTTGTGGCTCGGCCTGTCCACCTGTAATTCATTGCGCCCTTTAGCTCGCTGGCTTTGATTAAATGGAAAATGTCAAATGCTGAAAAGCTTTTTATGAATGCTCTTTAGGGAGCGGCGGAATGGGGGAGGAGATGGGCTCCATTGAGGGAAGTGATTGTAGGGGTTTTTTTTCCGGAAAAAAAACGCAGCAGTCAGATGTAATTTTTACGATTATGGTCGGACTTTATTTCCTCCTGTTGGGTATCTGTAGTTGTTGGAGTGATTCAAGGGGGGGAGTTATGCTGAACGCTTGTTGCAAGAAGGACCATTGGGAGTGTTGCTCTTCTGTTTAAACGCAGGCTTTATTAGAGGAGATGGCAAATGTTGACAACAAATTTACATTTTGCTTGTCTTTACAGACTGAGCCAGCTTAGAACAACACATAATTACATATATGGCTGCTTAACATGAGGGATTTTAAAGCCCTTCAGATAGATTAACAAGTTTTAACTGATTAATTGTGTTAGTTTTACAAGTATTTTTTTTTGAGTATTGAGCCGTCCGTGCATGACATCGTATTTTTAGGGCAATAAAGCGCACCGGTTCTTAAATCACACCCACTACATTTTATAATAAAAAATATTGTTACATATATTGGCCGCTGATATATATATGAAAGATTCTATAAATGTTTTACATACCTTAATTGTTTCCAAACGGTGTCTGTGTCAGGGCAGTAAAATGGCCGATCAAACAAAACAGAAGTCATCGTCATGGACCCCGGAAGCTCGCTCTCCAATAACTCCACACTGACGTCTTTGGTGAATTTACCAAACTGAAACAACACAAAAAGAATGCTATTGTAATTTATTAATACTAACACAGACACTTGTAAACGTACTAGCATGTTTGCTAATGCTAACAACGGTAACTTTATTACATTACATATGCATGGAAACACACCACACATGGGACAGTTTAGTAAGTATGAATTGTTTTAGTTATATTGTAAAACTTAAAGACGTTACTTTTAGTGATGAATGAAGAATCCTTTCGAGCATAAACACTATGGAAGGTTTTGCTTCTTATTAGAGGAGATGGCAAATGTTGACAACAAATTTACATTTTGCTTGTCTTTACAGACTGAGCCAGCTTAGAACAACACATAATTACATATATGGCTGCTTAACATGAGGGATTTTAAAGCCCTTCGGATAGATTAACAAGTCTTAACTGATTAATTGTGTTAGTTTTACAAGTATTTTTTTGAGTATTGAGCCGTGCATGACATCGTATTTTTAGGGCAATAAAGCACACCGGTTTTAAAGCCACACCCATTACATTTTATAAGAAACAATATTGTTACATATATTTGCCGCTGATATATATATGAAAGATTCTATAAATGTTTTACATACCTTAATTGTTTCCAAACGGTGTCTATGTCAGGGCAGTAAAACGGCTGATCAAACAAAACAGAAGTCATCGTCATGGACCCCGGAAGCTCGCTCTCCAATAACTCCACGGTGACGTCTTTGGTGAATTTATCCAAACTGAAACAATACAAAAAGAATGCTATTGTAATTTATTAATACTAACAGACACTTGTAAACGTACTAGCATGTTCGCTATGCCAACAACGGTAACTTTATTACATTACATATGCATGGAAACACACCTCCACACATGGGACAGTTTAGTAAGTATGAATTGTTTTAGTTATATTGTAAAACTTAAAGACGTTACTTTTAGTGATGAATGAAGAATACTTTCCAACATAAACACTATGGAAGGTTTTGCTTCTTATTAGAGGAGATGGCAAATGTTGACAACAAATTTACATTTTGCTTGTCTTTACAGACTGAGCCAGCTTAGAACAACACATAATTACATATATGGCTGCTTAACATGAGGGATTTTAAAGCCCTTCGGATAGATTAACAAGTCTTAACTGATTAATTGTGTTAGTTTTACAAGTATTTTTTTTGAGTATTGAGCCGTGCATGACATCGTATTTTTAGGGCAATAAAGCACACCGGTTTTTAAGCCACAACCACTACATTTTATAAAAAAAAATATTGTTACATATATTTGCCGCTGATATATATATGAAAGATTCTATAAATGTTTTACATACCTTAATTGTTTCCAAACGGTGTCTGTGTCAGGGCAGTAAAACGGCTGACCAAACAAAACAGAAGTCATCGTCATGGACCCGGAAGCTCGCTCTCCAACAACTCCACGCTGACGTCTTTGGTGAATTTATCCAAACTGAAACAATACAAAAACAATGCTATTGTAATTAATTAATACTAACACAGACACTTGTAAACATAGTAGCATGTTCGCTAATGCTAACAACAGTAGCTTCATTACATTACAATAACACAAATATGCATGAAAACACACCTCCACACATGGGACGGTTTAGTAAGTATGAATTGTTTTAGTTATATTGTAAAACTTAAAGACGTTACTTTTAGTGATGAATGAAGAATCCTTTCGAGCATAAACACTATGGAAGGTTTTGCTTCTTATTAGAGGAGATGGCAAATGTTGACAACAAATTTACATTTTGCTTGCCTTTACAGACTGAGCCAGCTTAGAACAACACATAATTACATATATGGCTGCTTAACATGAGGGATTTTAAAGCCCTTCGGATAGATGAACAAGTTTTAACTGATTAATTGTGTTAGTTTTACAAGTATTTTTTTGAGTACTGAGCCGTCCGTGCATGACATCGTATTTTTAGGGCAATAAAGCGCACCGATTCTTAAACCACACCCACTACATTTTATAATAAAAAATATTGTTACATATATTGGCCGCTGATATATATATGAAAGATTCTATAAATGTTTTACATACCTTAATTGTTTCCAAACGGTGTCTGTGTCAGGGCAGTAAAACGGTCGATCAAACAAAACAGAAGTCATCGTCATGGACCCCGGAAGCTCGCTCTCCAATAACTCCACACTGACGTCTTTGGTAAATTTACCAAACTGAAACAACACAAAAAGAATGCTATTGTAATTTATTAATACTAACACAGACACTTGTATACGTACTAGCATGTTCGCTAATGCTAACAATGGTAACTTCATTACATTACATATGCATGGAAACACACCTCCACACATGAGACAGTTTAGTAAGTATGAATTGTTTTAGTTATATTGTAAAACTCAAAGACGTTACTTTTAGTGATGAATGAAGAATCCTTTCGAGCATAAACACTATGGAAGGTTTTGCTTCTTATTAGAGGAGATGGCAAATGTTGACAACAAATTTACATTTTGCTTGTCTTTACAGACTGAGCCAGCTTAGAACAACACATAATTACATATATGGCTGCTTAACATGAGGGATTTTAAAGCCCTTCAGATAGATTAACAAGTCTAAACTGATTGATTGTGTTAGTTTTACAAGTATTTTTTTTTAGTATTGAGCCGTGCATGACATCGTATTTTTAGGGCAATAAAGCGCACCGGTATTTAAGCCACACCCACTACATTTTGTAATAAAAAAAATATTGTTACATATATTGGCCGCTGATATATATGTGAAAGATTCTATAAATGTTTTACATACCTTAATTGTTTCCAAACGGTGTCTGTGTCAGGGCAGTAAACGGCTGATCAAACAAAACAGAAGTCATCGTCATGGACCCCGGAAGCTCGCTCTCCAATAACTCCACGGTGACGTCTTTGGTGAATTTATCCAAACTGAAACAATACAAAAAGAATGCTATTGTAATTTATTAATACTAACAGACACTTGTAAACGTACTAGCATGTTCGCTAATGCCAACAACGGTAACTTTATTACATTACATATGCATGGAAACACACCTCCACACATGGGACAGTTTAGTAAGTATGAATTGTTTTAGTTATATTGTAAAACTTAAAGACGTTACTTTTAGTGATCAATGAAGAATACTTTCCAACATAAACACTATGGAAGGTTTTGCTTCTTATTAGAGGAGATGGCAAATGTTGACAACAAATTTACATTTTGCTTGTCTTTACAGACTGAGCCAGCTTAGAACAACACATAATTACATATATGGCTGCTTAACATGAGGGATTTTAAAGCCCTTCAGATCGATTAACAAGTCTTAACTGATTAATTGTGTTAGTTTTACAAGTATTTTTTTGAGTATTGTACAGGGGTTAATAACTATTAGCCGTGCATGACATCGTATTTTTAGGGCAATAAGCCACACCCACTACATTTTATAAGAAAAAATATTGTTAGATATATTGGCCGCTGATATATATATGAAAGATTTTATAAAGGTTTTACATACCTTAATTGTTTCCAAACGGTGTCTGTGTCAGGGCAGTAAAACGGCTGATCAAACAAAACAGAAGTCATCGTCATGGATCCCGGAAGCTCGCTCTCCAACAACTCCACACTGACGTCTTTGGTGAATTCACCAAACTGAAACAACACAAAAAGAATGCTATTGTAATTTATTAATACTAACACAGACACTTGTAAACATACTAGCATGTTTGCTAATGCTAACAACGGTAACTTCATTACATTACATATGCATGGAAACACACCTCCACACATGGGACAGTTTAGTAAGTATGAATTGTTTTAGTTATATTGTAAAACTTAAAGACGTTACTTTTAGTGATGAATGAAGAATACTTTCCAACATAAACACTATGGAAGGTTTTGCTTCTTATTAGAGGAGATGGCAAATGTTGACAACAAATTTACATTTTGCTTGTCTTTACAGACTGAGCCAGCTTAGAACAACACATAATTACATATATGGCTGCTTAACATGAGGGATTTTAAAGCCCTTCGGATAGATGAACAAGTTTTAACTGATTAATTGTGTTAGTTTTACAAGTATTTTTTTGAGTACTGAGCCGTCCGTGCATGACATCGTATTTTTAGGGCAATAAAGCGCACCGATTCTTAAACCACACCCACTACATTTTATAATAAAAAATATTGTTACATATATTGGCCGCTGATATATATGTGAAAGATTCTATAAATGTTTTACATACCTTAATTGTTTCCAAACGGTGTCTGTGTCAGGGCAGTAAAACGGCTGATCAAACAAAACAGAAGTCATCGTCATGGACCCCGGAAGCTCGCTCTCCAATAACTCCACGGTGACGTCTTTGGTGAATTTACCAAACTGAAACAATACAAAAAGAATGCTATTGTAATTTATTAATACTAACAGACAATTGTAAACATACTAGCAGGTTCGCTAATGCTAACAATGGTAACTTTATTACATTACATATGTATGAAAACACACCTCCACACATGGGACAGTTTAGTAAGTATGAATTGTTTTAGTTATATTGTAAAACTTAAAGACGTTACTTTTAGTGATGAATGAAGAATCCTTTCGAGCATAAACACTATGGAAGGTTTTGCTTCTTATTAGAGGAGATGGCAAATGTTGACAACAAATTTACATTTTGCTTGTCTTTACAGACTGAGCCAGCTTAGAACAACACATAATTACATATATGGCTGCTTAACATGAGGGATTTTAAAGCCCTTCAGATAGATTAACAAGTCTAAACTGATTGATTGTGTTAGTTTTACAAGTATTTTTTTTTAGTATTGAGCCGTGCATGACATCGTATTTTTAGGGCAATAAAGCGCACCGGTATTTAAGCCACACCCACTACATTTTGTAATAAAAAAAATATTGTTACATATATTGGCCGCTGATATATATGTGAAAGATTCTATAAATGTTTTACATACCTTAATTGTTTCCAAACGGTGTCTGTGTCAGGGCAGTAAAACGGCTGATCAAACAAAACAGAAGTCATCGTCATGGACCCGGAAGCTCGCTCTCCAACAACTCCACGGTGACGTCTTTGGTGAATTTATCCAAACTGAAACAATACAAAAAGAATGCTATTGTAATTTATTAATACTAACAGACACTTGTAAACGTACTAGCATGTTCGCTAATGCCAACAACGGTAACTTTATTACATTACATATGCATGGAAACACACCTACACACATGGGACAGTTTAGTAAGTATGAATTGTTTTAGTTATATTGTAAAACTTAAAGACGTTACTTTTAGTGATGAATGAAGAATCCTTTCGAGCATAAACACGATGGAAGGTTTTGCTTCTTATTAGAGGAGATGGCAAATGTTGACAACAAATTTACATTTTGCTTGTCTTTACAGACTGAGCCAGCTTAGAACAACACATAATTACATATATGGCTGCTTAACATGAGGGATTTTAAAGCCCTTCGGATAGATTAACAAGTCTTAACTGATTAATTGTGTTAGTTTTACAAGTATTTTTTTTGAGTATTGAGCCGTGCATGACATCGTATTTTTAGGGCAATAAAGCACACCGGTTTTTAAGCCACACCCACTACATTTTATAAAAAAAAATATTGTTACATATATTTGCCGCTGATATATATATGAAAGATTCTATAAATGTTTTACATACCTTAATTGTTTCCAAACGGTGTCTGTGTCAGGGCAGTAAAACGGCTGACCAAACAAAACAGAAGTCATCGTCATGGACCCGGAAGCTCGCTCTCCAACAACTCCACGCTGACGTCTTTGGTGAATTTATCCAAACTGAAACAATACAAAAACAATGCTATTGTAATTAATTAATACTAACACAGACACTTGTAAACATAGTAGCATGTTCGCTAATGCTAACAACAGTAGCTTCATTACATTACAATAACACAAATATGCATGAAAACACACCTCCACACATGGGACGGTTTAGTAAGTATGAATTGTTTTAGTTATATTGTAAAACTTAAAGACGTTACTTTTAGTGATGAATGAAGAATCCTTTCGAGCATAAACACTATGGAAGGTTTTGCTTCTTATTAGAGGAGATGGCAAATGTTGACAACAAATTGACATTTTGCTTGTCTTTACAGACTGAGCCAGCTTAGAACAACACATAATTACATATATGGCTGCTTAACATGAGGGATTTTAAAGCCCTTCAGATAGATTAACAAGTTTTAACTGATTGATTGTGTTAGTTTTACAAGTATTTTTTTTTAGTATTGAGCCGTGCATGACATCGTATTTTTAGGGCAATAAAGCGCACCGGTATTTAAGCCACACCCACTACATTTTGTAATAAAAAAAATATTGTTACATATATTGGCCGCTGATATATATGTGAAAGATTCTATAAATGTTTTACATACCTTAATTGTTTCCAAACGGTGTCTGTGTCAGGGCAGTAAAACGGTCGATCAAACAAAACAGAAGTCATCGTCATGGACCCCGGAAGCTCGCTCTCCAATAACTCCACACTGACGTCTTTGGTAAATTTACCAAACTGAAACAACACAAAAAGAATGCTATTGTAATTTATTAATACTAACACAGACACTTGTATACGTACTAGCATGTTCGCTAATGCTAACAATGGTAACTTCATTACATTACATATGCATGGAAACACACCTCCACACATGAGACAGTTTAGTAAGTATGAATTGTTTTAGTTATATTGTAAAACTTAAAGACGTTACTTTTAGTGATGAATGAAGAATACTTTCCAACATAAACACTATGGAAGGTTTTGCTTCTTATTAGAGGAGATGGCAAATGTTGACAACAAATTTACATTTTGCTTGTCTTTACAGACTGAGCCAGCTTAGAACAACACATAATTACGTATATGGCTGCTTAACATGAGGGATTTTAAAGCCCTTCAGATAGATTAACAAGTCTTAACTGATTAATTGTGTTAGTTTTACAAGTATTTTTGTAGTATTGGACATGGTATTTTTAGGGCTTTAAATACCACGTTTAGGCCACACCGACTACATTTTAAAAGAAAAAATATTGTTACATATATTTGCCGCTGATATATATATGAAAGATTCTATAAATGTTTAACATACCTTAATTGTTGTGCAGCACTTTAGAAACATTTTTGTTATTTAAATGTGGAATACAAATAAAGTGGATTGTTTTCTTTCCAATCAGTGTCTTTGTCAGGGCAGTAAAACGGCTGACCAAAAAAAACAGAAGTCATCGTCATGGACCCATAAACAAGCTCTCTAATAAGAAGAGGGAATTTTCAAGCGGGCCATTTATATATTATAAAAACTAGTGGAAGATGGCAGAGGGATTATCTTCTTTAGATTTTACTTTTAACTATATAGCCGACGTCTAGGAAACCCACACTGCAACTACTTGGCCACATTTGGTCAAATGTATGCGTCTGGATAAAACATTCAATTGAGTTGTTTACCATGTAAGCCTGAATCAAAACTGCACAAGAAATGCTGCCTAAAATGTACGCCGAAGTGAGGAAGATCATAGCCACTGACCAGATTGTACGTGTGTGACAGTCGTCAACTGGGAAATAAAAAGTGCCTGCCTGCAAATGTATTTTTTATCTGACTTTGATACATTTTGTATTATTTGCACAGATATGTTCTTTATTTTATGTCGGAAAAAT
>NC_084631.1:2747111-2751228 GCF_033978795.1 Nerophis ophidion | reverse complement strand
CTTAGCAGAAAAACAGCCCCAAAGCATGATGTTTCCACCCCCATGCTTCACAGTAGGTATGGTGTTCTTGGGATGCAACTCAGTATTCTTCTTCCTCCAAACACGAAGAGTTGAGTCTATACCAAAAAGTTCTATTTTGGTTTCATCTGACCACATGACATTCTCCCAATCCTCTGCTGTATCATCCATGTGCTCTCTGGCAAACTTCAGACGGGCCTGGACATGCACTGCTTAAGCAGGGGGACACGTCTGGTACTGCAGGATTTTATTCCCTGTCAGCGTAGTGTGTTACTTATGGTAACCTTTGTTACTTTGGTCCCAGCTCTCTGCAGGTCATTCACCCCGTGTGGTTCTGGGATTTTTGCTCACCGTTCTCATGATTATTTTGACCCCACAGGATGAGATCTAGGAGCCCTAGATCGAGGGAGATTATCAGTGGTCTTTTATGTCCTTGACTTTCTGATAATTGCTCCCACAGTTGATTTTTTACACCAAGCTGCTTGCCTATTGTAGATTCACTCTTCCAGTCTGGTGCAAGTCTACAATTCTTTTCCTGGTGTCCTTCGACAGCTCTTTGGTCTTGGCCATAGTGGAGTTTGGAGTCCGACTGTTTTGAGGCTGTGGACAGGTGTCTTTTATACAGATTATGAGTTCAAACAGGTTCCATTAATACAGGTAACGAGTGGAGGACAGAAGAACTTCTTAAAAAAGAAGGTACAGGTCTGGGAGAGCCAGAGATCTTCCTTGTTTGAAGTGACCAAAACTTATTTTCCACAATAATTTACAAATAATTTTTTTAAAATTCCTACAATGTGAATTCCTGGATTTTATTTTCACATTCTGTCTCTCACAGTTGAAGTGTACCTATGATGAAAATGACAGACCTCTGTCATCATTTTAAGAACTTCCACAATAGGTGGCTGACTAAATAATTTTTTGCCCCACTGTGTGTGTGTGTGTATATATATATATTTATATAGAGAGACAGAGAGAGAGAGAGAAAGAGAGAGATACTGTATGTGTACATATGTATATATAAATGCATATATACATGCACATACATTTATATATACCTATATATATATATATATATATGTATATATATATATATATATACATATATATATATATATAAATATATATACATAGATATAAATACACATGTACACTCATACATATACAAATATATATGCATACACATATATATACATACAAATACACACATATATATACATAAATATATACACCTATACATTTACATATACATAAATACACATAAAGCATATACATATATTTATACACACACACACATATAAATATATATATATATATACATATATATATATATAAACACACATATATATATACATATATATATATACATTAATATATATATACACACACATATATATATATATATATATATATATATATATATATATATATATATATATATATATACATATATATATGCGACCCCGAAAGGGAATAAGCGGTAGGAAATGGATGGATGGATATATATATATATATATATATATATATATACACACACACATAAATACATACATACACGTCCAGCCAATACGAGGCCACGGGGAAGACCCAGGACTCGTTGGGAAGACTATGTCTCCCGGCTGGCCTGGGAACGCCTCGGGATCCTCCGGGAAGAGCTAAACAAAGTGGCTGGGGAGAGGGAAGTCTAGGCTTCCCTGCTTAGGCTGCTACCCCCGCGACGCGACTTCGGATAAGCGGAAGATGATGGATGGATATATATATATATCCATCCATCCATATATATATATATATATATATATATATATATATATATGTAGGTGTGGGAAAAAATCACAAGACTACTTCATCTCTACAGATCTGTTTCATGAGGGGTTCCCTCAATCATCAGGAGATTTTAATGGAAGCATTCACATACAATGGTTCATATAGAGCACAGAGTGGGTGGGTACAAGCAGGCGTAGGGTGTGGTGATTGGCTCATGTGTTACCTAGGAGGTGTTTCCGTCTATGGCGGCATGTTGAAATGATTTCACTGCGCTTGTTGAGGGATGATAGATCAGGATGATATATAATAAACAGTTTCTCTTTTAAGCATAGGTTGCATCTTTTATTACCACTGTTGTATGGTGTGTTGGATGCAAGAATTTGCCATGTTATTGAATATTCAACATTGTTGTCTTTGAGGTTCCAAATGTGTTTGCTGAGTTCTGTGGAATTCTGCAAAGTCTGGTTTCTAAAGGAGGCGTTGTGATTATTCCATCTTGTTTTGAACGCTCCTTCGGTTAATCCTACGTACGTGTCGGATGTGTTAATGTCCTTGCGTATTACCTTTGCTTGGTAAACGACTGATGTCTGTAAGCACCTTCCGTTGAGAGGGCAATCAGGTTTCTTGCGACAGTTACATTCATTATTGGTTTCAGAGTCGTTTAGTCTGGGGGTAGGCAGTCCTTTTGCAATTGCTTTGTTGTGGTTTGAAATGATTTGTTGCATGTTATTCATACAGCTGTAGCTCAATTTAATGTTGTTTTTGTTGAATATTTTTCTTAGGGTGTTGCCTTTGGGGAAGTGTTTGTCGATCAGAGTGAGGAACTTGCGGCCGATGTTGGTTGAGACGTCTTTGCTGAATGGCGGATTGTACCAGATGATGTTGTTTCGTTTTCTGCTCTTTTTTGGTTGGTTTCCTGGGGTGGGTTCATAGGTGAGGGTGAAGTTGTATCCGCTTTCATCAAGTGCTTTCTGGTACGGGGGGGTTGCTTGGTCGAATTCAGCTTTGCTGGATGACAGCATCGATAGCCTTTTATTAATTCCGGTAGGTATTCTTTTCGTGGTGGTGGGTGGGTGGTTGCTGTCATGGTGCACGTATTGGAGTGTTGTGTTGGGTTTCGTGAATGGTTGGTAGCTGTTATTTCTCAGGTTGAAAGTGACGTCGAGGAAGTTGACGGTTTGCTTGTTGGCTTCAATCGTGATCCGTAGGCCGTTTTCTTTGAAGATTTGGCATATGCGCTTCTTGGTGTTCTCGCTGCTCCTTGGCGAGGCGCGGCACACTGCCAGTCCATCATCACGGTAAATACCAAGGTTCAGGTTGAGGCTAGCAAGCTGGGAGAGGAGGAAACTCCCAACGAGTTCGCACGTTTCTGCTCCGTTAAAACTCCCCATAGTAACGTCAAATGTTGAATTGTTCTTTTTTTGCCATGGTGTACTGTTGTGGATGAGTATGGAGTTCTTTGCGTGGATGATGATGTTTCTTTCATTGCCTGTGATTGAGTCGTAGTCCGAGGCGAAGTTTAGTGCTTGGGTCAGTAGGTCTTGCGTGATGGAAGGGTAAAATTCTTCGATGTCGAAGGAGATAAAGTTGTGTTGTTGTTTGTCTTGGATGTTGTTGAACCATTTGATTACTGTTGCTGTATTTCTCCATTGGTTGAGTGGTGTTTTGTCCTTGATTTTTGTGTTGATTCTGTCCAGGATTATTTTGCTGATTTTTCCTATTTCGGATTTAGTTGGGTTTATTAGTCGGCATGTTGGGTTATTTGCGAAGTTGGGTTTGTGGTCCTTCAATGTGATGAAGGCTTCTTTGTTGGCTGTGGCGTCCACCCTGTCCTCAATGTCCAGTTCGGTTGCGATCCGCTTGTTTTCCAGGTGGATGTTCTGTAAAGTGTTGGGTTGCGCTTTTTTGTATGATTTGGTGATGCTTTTGTCCAGTAAAGAGTTATGTTCTGGTATGTCCATTCTGTAGAAGTTTGTGGTTTTATCGGCAGCTATGATGAGGTTGCTTACTTTCTTGATGCGCTCCGTGTCATTTTTCAGCTTGGTGAGGAATGGGTTGCGGGCTGGCTTAAATTTGACTGATTGTATCATTTTGAGCATGTCGTTCTCAAAGTCCTTTAATTCCTTGACTGTGGGTGGGTTCTTGGTAGATTTGAATCCGTAAGTTTCCTTTTGCGTTCCTTTTGTTTCAGGGTGGAGGAAAAAGTGTGCTTTCCACCGCATCCTTCTTAGGAAGTGTTCCGTCTTTTCTATGAGTCTTTGCTTGTAGTCCTTCTGCGCGGGTATGGGAATGTTCTTCGTGGAGTAGTCGATGCTGAACTTTTCCATTTCGGATCGTC